>NC_082642.1:132788520-132941020 GCF_028023285.1 Balaenoptera ricei
TCCAAAACCATCTATAGTTTCAATACAATTGCTATCAAAATTTCAGTGGCATTTTTCACAGAAATAGAAAAATACTAAAATTTGTATGGAATCACAAAAGACCTTGAATAGCTAAAGCAATCCTGAGAAAGAAGAAAGCTGAAGGCATTACATGTCCAGATTTCAAACTATACTACAAAGCTATTGTGATCAAAACAGTATGGTACTGGCCAAAAAATGGACACAGATACCAATGAAACTTTTATCTTACACAATACACAAAAATCCACTCAAAATAGATTAATGATTTAAAAGTAAGATCTGAAACTATAAAATTCCTAGAAGAAAACATAGGGGAAATTTTTATGACATTGGTCTTGGCAATGATTTCATGGATATGACACCAAAAGCACAGGCAACAACAGCAATAAAAAGGGACTACATCAAGCTAAAAAGCTGATGCACAGCAAAGGAAAGAATCAATAAAGTAAAAATACAATCTATTGAATGGGAGAACATATTTGCAAACCATATATTGGATAAGAGGTTGATATCCAGAATACATAAGAAATTCTGACAGCTCAATAGCCAAAATAAATAAATAAATGTGATTTTAAGAATCAGCAAGGGACTTGAATAATCATTTCTCCAAAGAAGATATATAAATGGTCAACAGGTATGAAAAGATGTTCATCCTCACTAATCACAGAAATGCAAATCAAAGCCACAATGAAATATCACCTCACACCTGTTAGGATGGCCATTATAAACACACAGACACACACACATAAACACACACACACACACAAACACAAACACACTCTAACCAGTGTTGGTTAGGATGTGGAGAAATTTGGACCCTTATTAGTCAGAATGTAAAATGGTGAGTTGCAATGGAAAACAGTATGGAGTTTCCTCAAAAAGTTAAAAATAGAACTACTATATGATTCAGTAATCCCACTTCTGGATATTTATCCAAAAAACTGAAATCAGAATCTCAAAGAGATATTTGCACTCCCTGTTTATTGCAGGATTATTGACAATAGCCAACAGGTGGAAATATCCTAAATATACATTGACAGATGAATGGGTAAAGAAAATGTACACACATATATATACACACACACATATATATACATCACAATGGAATATTGATATTCAGCTATAAGAATAAAAAGAAATACTGTCCTATGCAACAACGTGGATAAATCTTGAGGACATTATGCAAAGTGAAATAAACCAGTGAAAGAAGGGCAAATAATACATGATTCCACTTTTATGTAGTGGAGTCACTTATATGACTATCTAAAATAGTCAAACTCACAGAAACAGAAAGAAGAATAGTGGTTGCCATGGGCTGGTGGAAGGGGAAAATGGAGAATTGCTGTTCAACAGATTTAGAGTTTTAGTCATGCAAGATGGAAAAGTTCTTGAGATCAGCTATACAACATTGTCCTTATAGTTAACAATGCTGTTTTGTACACTTACAATTCTGTAAAAAGAATACATCTCAAGTTATGTGTCTTTTGCCACAATTAAAAATTAATTTGTAACATTCACCAAAAAAGAATTTCCTTACTTTATGTATAAATATGAAAGTACCTTTTAATCTATAGCTTATTTTTATTTATATACCCTGTTCAATGATTTAAAAGTAATCATTGTAAAATTAAATTATCTTGGCAAATATAGCTTCTTACAGTAGGAAATATTTACCTTCATACAATGACTGAAAAATAAAGATTTCCTAATCTCAACTCACTGCTCTCTAATAATAATATAAAATTATAAATTAAAACTTTCAACTCCTATCTGAAGCATGAAACT
The DNA here is from genome assembly GCF_028023285.1 of Balaenoptera ricei. Classification (NCBI taxonomy): domain Eukaryota; kingdom Metazoa; phylum Chordata; class Mammalia; order Artiodactyla; family Balaenopteridae; genus Balaenoptera; species Balaenoptera ricei. The sequence continues at coordinate 132,790,327 of NC_082642.1, forward strand.
CCAGAGCCACTCCATATTAGGGGGAAAAAATATGTGCTTAAAGCTAAGATTCAAATTTTATCTCCCTGGAGGAGCTTCTGTCCTCAGAGAACCCACCACCAATATAAATCATAAAACGATGATAACCAAAGGGACTTCCACAGATAATGACATTTATTGCATTACCTCTGAATTGCCCCAGCCTAATGGAGAGTAGCCCCAAAACATATGTATACTGCAGATCATTGTACTTAAAAAGTCAAATGTGTTTTGTCCATATTTTAAAATGTTGCTACTTACACACCAAACATGGGTTCCACTGTCCACTTCTCTCACACAGCCTTTCACACAACATAAAACCTTTAATCATGGTATTAGTATACTCTTCCAAGCAAATGAAATGATGACTTGCTCACATCCCTGCTTTTCCCATATGATCATGGCAAAATGAGATATGGGCAATTAACTGGTTAGCCCAATTCAGCATGGACTCTTAATAAGATTGTGAAGAGGGAGGAGTCTGTGGTTCATGTAAAAAATTTGGGAAGAGCTCATTGTGAGGCTAATGAAAATATTCATTTATTCATCTCTATGAGGTCAGGAAAAGCATGTTATTCTGGTCTTCACTATGTCCCCAACGCTCTGAAAGTGTTCAGTAAAAATTCCTTGAAGGAATGAGTGAAGGCATGTGCAAGGATATATGGATCTAGTCTGGAAAAGGGTAATTAAGCAAAAGTACATGCCTTGACAGTATATTAAAATACCAAGCAAACAGCTCTTTATTGCCATAGGAGTCTTCGTTATGGTCAGCATTATGAAATCTACAATTCAGAGCCAGTCTCCCACTGTAATATTTATTTAAGTGTTCACATAGAATTTATTCACTTATGTTTTCTTCATAAAAGGCATTATCTAAAACTTGTTAGCTGAATCCAAAAAATTAATGACTACTTCTTTTTCCATAATTTTACCCAAATGATGAAGTACACTTTAAACATATACAGTGCTGTATGTCAATTATATCTCAATAAAACTGGAAGGAAAAAAAAAGTTCATGGAGAAAGACTGCTGTAGTGTCTGAAATTGTATAATATATAAAACATGCAGCCAACTTTGCTCTAAATAATCTGAAAACAAATTTATATTCAGGGTTTAAGCTTAAACCTTAATCTTACCAAAGATTAAATATATCCTGTGGTCCAGTAGTTTGTGTTCTGTAAATCTTTCTTTAAACAATCTCAAATGAATGAATTTATTCTCACAATTTGTGCATTGTTAGAATTGTGCAGTAATTTCATCTTAAGTAAATAACTATATTTATTTATGCTAGTAATGTTACAAACCTTTATCATTCTTCCTGAAATCACTTAGCTGGACTTGCCCACTCATTTTTAACAGATGGCCTAGCCTCCTACCTCACAGAGAAAATAGCAACCATCAGTCACAAACTCCACCCCCTACATTATCTGCATGTTCCTCATCCTTCCAAAGATAACACCTCTATCTGTATTCTTGATTTCATCTTCTCCTCCCTTCCTTTTTCCTCTCTTCATGGGTTCTTTCAATAACTGCTTATCGAGTGCCTTCTAGTGTCAGAATATTCAAAGCTGGGGATACAGTGTTAACCAAAACAGATGAAGGCCCTCTCCTCATGGATTTTCCATTCTATTGTGTCCTCCAAGCCCTTTTTAACGTTCACCTCCTTTTTCATCTTCAATATATCCTCTCTTGGTGGCTCTTCTCTTTCAGCTTACAAGCCTATGTAACTCATCTTCACACTAAAAAATGCATCTTCATCTTCTCACTTTGCTGACCTTGAAGGTATGTGTCTCCTTCCCATACTGCTACAATCTAGAATCAGCTGCAGTTTCTGTCTCTCCTTGCACTACCTTTTTTCACTCCTCAATGCACAGCAATTTTACTTTTGTTCTCTTACTCTAGTGAAACATTATTTATCCTCAGCCTTTGACTTAGTCCTACTTCCTTTGAATTCTCATGAATTCTAGGACAGAATGTAGTTTATTCTCTTTTTGCTGCCACCTGTTCCTCTGCCTGCACCTTTACTGCTGGACTCCCCAAGATTCCTACTTTGGCCCTCTTTTCTCATTCTATCCATTTTTCCTGAACCATCCTACCTATGGTTTCAACTTCTACCTATGTGCCAATGACTCCAAAATCCTGTATATTCAGACCCTCCTAAATACCTTATCTACATTTTCAGGTAGCCAAAAGACATTCGCTCTTAAATGCCCACCAGCATCACGTGCTAAAGAGATGGTACTTATTGCTACAGAGTAACATAAAGAAAAGTATTACCAGCTATGGAACAGAAAAGCTCAAAAATGCCAGTGATTTAGTGAAATAGAAGTATTTTTCTTGCTTATATAAGGTTCAGGTGATGTTGGTGGTGGCAGTGTAGTGTGGGGGTAAAGCTGGTCCCCCGACCTAAGTTCCTAGAGACTCTTTTATTATGTGGCTTCCAAGGTCATCCGGCAGGGCTTCATCTGGCCTGCAGTTGGGAAGAGAGTTCATTAGATGGTGTGGAAGGCTTTTACGCACCAGTTCTAGATGTGGTATATTTCACTTTTACCCATATTCCAAGGAACAGAATTCAGTCATATGGTCCCATGTAGATACAAAGGGCTTGGGAACGATAGTCCATAGTCAAGCAGCCACTTTCCAGCTGTACAAAGGCAATGCAGATTTCCAGTAGACAGCTAGAATTCTCTGCCACAGAAGTCATGGGTGACCTTTGCAGAGACAGACTTTTGTTTCCAGTCAGTTGAATAAGGGCTGAGAAGTATGAAAGTGGAGACTCTCTGGGCACTTCTCTTTCTGGAAGCACAACTAGAGGTGCTAATTTAATTTAATGTTTACAGAACCAAAACTTGTTTGTTAAGGCAAGGAAAGAGCTTGGAAAGCAACTGGCCTCTCTGTCTCCTACCTTTATTCCTTTAATCCAAACTTCGCATAATTACCAGAATGTCATAGGTTTCTTCCCTAATTTTTTCCTCTGTAAATTTATGGAATTAGTTTTCTGGTAATAAAAGTAACAGATTAATCTTTCTGAAACTCAGTTAATCATTTTGTTCCCTGTGTTAAGACATTTAACAATTCTAAGATAAAGTACAAGCACGTACTGTGTCATGAAAGCCTTACAACAGGACGCCAGCCAAACTTACCTATCTCACTGAACTCACTTGTCTCCCATCAGTTCAGCAGTATTCTAGTCTCCCTAAGGTTGGAAGAAGCCAAGAACAAAGAGGATGCTGGGAATATCCTTCCTATGATGTTTTGAGTTAGAATCAACCATTGAGAGGCACCACACAAGATTTGGAAGGTAAAGAGAAAAAGAGGGCATTATTCCTCATATATTGCAAACAGGTGCTTGCGTGGTTATGAGATCTGAAGTACCTTCTGAGTGGCTCTTGAGAATCATTCCATAGATATTCTGCACTACAGTAGTCTTTATCTCCCCAAGGCCTTCCAATGAATATAAGCTTCTAATTCCCTGAATTAAACATTTCAACCTTGAAATTTAGAAAGTGCCCCAAATTTTCCTGAACAAACATTGATATACCCACCCAAGTGGACACACGCGCACACACAAAAACACACCCTACGCTCCAGCCAAACCGAAATTCTTGCCATTACTAAAATCCGGTTCATTGTTTTGATATCTGTTGTTCTCTCTGCATGGTGCAAATTTTCCCCGACATTTCTGCCTGAAAAATTCCCACTGCCTTTCAAATTCACCCATCATCTCCTAACTGAAACCTTCCCTGCTTCCCCCAATTACTGACACATTCTCCATGGGGAGCCCATAACATCTTGTTCGTACCTCCCACAGGGTACCTAAAACATTGTTTACATACCCCACCTTGTCGAGAAGAATCATGTTTTGTTATACTTTGTGGCCTCAGTTGCTAGTGCAAAGACTGTCACATAGTAGGCTTTCAACAACATGGGTTATAGGGTCCACTTTTTAAAAAAAGGTTCCATTTTGAAATAAAATGTCATTAATATAAATGAACATTTTCTTCACAGCATACTCTCAAAACTGAGAGAGTAAACCTGTATGTGAGGAATGCATCTAAGGCTCATTGAAGCATCCTGGGAGCCCCTCTCTCCTGGAGTACGTGAACATGAACGGACAGATAAGCAAGTTATCCTGCCCGCTCCCTGCCCCCCCTCCCCGCTCCCCACCGCTTGCCTTTCTCCTCTCAATCTCTTTATCACTCACAGATGTAGTTATTCCATATAGTGGCATCCTAGGAAGCAGGTTTTATCCCAGTTCCTGACTCCGGGATCCTCATACATTTCACTCCCAAACACCTGCTGTAGAGGAAAGGGCTCCTGCATGTCGTCACGTGAATGACACTGCATGGCTGACCTTCCCACGGGAGATGCCCTGGTTGCCCAGGCAAGTGGCACCACCTGCCGTCTCAGCGGCAGCCTGGGTGCAGGGGACCGTACTTCAGCCACGTGTGCAAGGCAGTAGCAACACAGCCAGGAGAGGAGCCCCAGCTGCAACGTCAGATTTCCCTCATTAACACGGGCTCAAAGTGACTCTGCTATTTCAAATGGCTCCTCTTTAATTAAATTGATGCCAGCTTCTGTGTCTTGCCCTATCCCAGGAATTTTCAGACTGCTGCTGAAGGCAAAGACAGAGAAAAAAAATTTATCTGACGAGCCCTTTCGCTTGGTTTTAATTTCCATGAGAAGCTTTATTCAGATGAAATACTTTTAAACATTTTAAACAAAAGTTACAACCGTGCATTCTATTGATTCAGCAACTATGTCATTTATTGGGCATTGGCTTGACCAGGGTTGTCTTAGGAGCTAGAGTAGACTGATAAAACAAGATAGACATGTTCCTTGCACTCTTGGAGCTTCTAGTGGGGTTTTATTGAAGGGTTTGGGGAATAAATTAAAAAAAAATAAATGTGCAATATAAGAGTAAGAGCTATGAAGAAAAACAGAGCAGAGCAAAAGTATAGAGAGGGCCCATGGGGGTAGACGGAACACACTCTTTAAGCCGGCATGGTCCAACAACTCCACTGTGATGTGGAGCCCTTAGTGTCAAAATCTGAATAAAGCAAGGGAATAAGCCAAGAAAGTATCTATGGGAAGAGCATTCCAGGCAATGAGAAGAGAAAGGCCTGGGGTAGTAGAGTCTGGGGTGTTCAAAGAACAGCAAGAGGGCTAATGTGGCTTCACGTGAGAGGTGGGAGATGAGCTGGAGAGGTGAGCAGGGACCAGGTCACTTAGAGATTTGCAGCTGAAGTCAAGGCTTTAGTGCGAGCTTAAATTACTATGACACTTGTGACAGGACTTTAATTAGGGCCACGCTCAACGTTCCTTACTCCTCTTGGGGAATGAAAATAAATTAGCCAGTCTAGAAGGAGTAAAACCAAGAAAGTTATTCCTGGTGCCAATTGTTCTGTAATTTGTTATGCTATCTATTTTCTAAAAGTAATTACCTTGTTAAAACTTCTCATTTATTTACACCCAAAGGACTTTGAATAAACTGAAGTTAAATGGGTGTGAGTGTTTTTACAAAGTTGGGGGAAATTACTTAGCCTGTGGTAGAAGAGATTTTGCCAATGCCCTTGTGAAATTCTTTTAATTTCCTGGGAATGCAGTCATGTTTTTTTGATTTTTGATTAAACCTTAGAAGATGATCTACTGTTTTACATATGAGAACACTGTGACTTTTGCAAAAGTCATGCAGGTCACGGTGGCTGTTCCAATCAGATTTTGGCAGCACTTCAGGATGTGGGGTGGGCTTGGGAGCCAGATACACCCGGACTTACAATCCATCCATATTCTTTCTGCTACTCTGAGCCTCAGTTTCCCCAAATTGGTTGATAATTGGAATCAAATGTAAACATCTAGCCTAGTGCCTGGCACATCACATGCACTTTAAACTAGTATTTCTGTCTCTTTAGTACCAGTCATTACACTTCATAAAGCTGGTGAAAAAGAACATTGTTGTATTTCTTCTCTGCAAAATATTCCCCAAGGCCACAGTGTATTTTGTTTTCTCCATTAACTTTTCCCTTTCTCTTACCATATCTCTTAGAAGCTAAGTCAGAGTAAGAAAAGCCCTCCCTTCTCCCCAAATATAACAACCTTCAAACAGAAATAGGCCGCTGTTGTAACCAGGACCTCTGCCACATCATATACACAACAAACAAATGGATCCCAAACCTATCTGGCAGGATTTTAATACCGATTATTGACCCTTCTAGACCCACATGCTGCTACATTTTGGTTTGAAAGACATTTCTACACATGTAAATTCACTCCCATTGATAGATCAGCCACTTAATCTCAAAGTACGTTGCATGAGTGCTATCTGGTTCTAGGATTCATAGTAGCAATTTGTAACTTGAAGAAAGAAAATATACAGTGGCACCTAGCAGATATTTGTCTCTGGCTTCTTATGTGACAAAACCCTCTGGAACTTTTGTAGTTGCTTCAAGTTTCTAAGCTCCCAGGGAAGCATCTTTGAACAGCAACAAACTTGCTGATATAAGGGAGAATTCTTAGGGCTATTATTCCAGATTTCATGAATCATTAACGATCTGAGGTAAACCCAAGGTTTACCAACTGGCAGTTTTGTTCATTTGCTTCCAATTCATTGTCACTATTATGTAAAAATGGCCCACCCTACACAGGATACTTACCTATCTGCCTATTCGGTCATGAACTGCCCCCGGCAACTAGAGCCTCAGCCCAGTGCTGAGCTACATATTGACTTTTGACATTGCTCTTAAGTCTATTCTTGTCACAAACTCATAGTATAAATCATTTTCAGTTTATTAAAATTCAAAACACATATATTAAAAATCTAAGTATCAAAATTGCATGTAGACACTAGAAATTTCTTAACAATGTCAAGGTGTAAAACCCATTTGCTCTCTCCCATGGCCTTTGGTGCTCTTTCCTTCTAAGCAGGGGTGCTTGGGGGAACTTATTTCAGAGTCAGATTCCCTGGACTTCAAAAGATTCCATGTAGAATATTGGAGGTATTGAGGAATATATTTTCCTGCTTTTCCCAATGAGGTTCTAAGAAGCTAACAGACTGGCTAGAGCTGTACTGAAGAAAACAAGCCAGAAAAGAGAAGTAGAAATTCACTGTGACATCATGGAGAAAAGGGAAAGTAACCCTTTTCATTATCATCTTTTTCCCTCTTCTTTGATCAGAATTCTTTTCATCTCCTCTGAAACTTCCACTCGCTTCTATGCTTCCAAAGCCCATGTCTACTGTATCTTACATGTAACCTTGCCACGTTCACTAAATTGAACAGAGAATGTTTTTTCAATGTCTCCATTTACAGATTCGAGTTTTGACCTTTCTCTTATATAGTAATATCTGGTATTATATACTAAATATTAATAAATAGTAACCACTATTATGATAACCAATTCATCAATATTATCTTCATTAGAATTAGTGATAATTACCATCAATAGGAATTTCATAACGTGAAAGAAATAACTGTCATCTGTAAGAAACAATATCCTACTTTGCTGAAAGATTTCCCACCTTCACAATGAAATATTTTATATTTCTCCTTCCCCATGAAAAGGAGATAACAAACATTTTTGAATAGACATAGCCTTATTCATTGTGGACAATTATACCACTGACAAAAGTACTTTACTACATTTTGGGATAAAGTTTTAACAGATATTTCCTGTTTCATTCAGTAGATGAAGCATGAGTATTTGGTTCAGTAAATGAAGCATGAGATTTAAATCAGGATTAAAAAAATGTCCCCTGAACATTTTACTTCCAATGGAAACATTTAAATGTTAACAATTCACTTTCTTCTTTGGCTCTCCATTGTCACCAGATCCTCTTACTGTCTTATGTGTAATACTTATAGGGTCATATTTAGATAAAGCAAGAAAATAAATAAGAGATTAAAAACAAACTCATCATTGCATGGTACATATAAGGAAATGTCCTAAGTATCATTAATGACCAGGCTCCTTTCTTTCCATGCCACTTTTTTTCTCAGGTTTCTACTCTATGCACATTATTTGATGGGATAAGTATAAAATACTTATAGTAACATGTATATTACAGGTATCCCCAGAGACATGAAGCAGCAAATATGTGCTTTTTCCTAAATAGAAAAAAATAAAAATAAAACAAACTAAAGCAATGGCTTCCAAAGCATGGACTCTGGACTAGCAGTAATATCATTACTAAGAACTCATTAAAAATGCAAATTATCAAGGCTCCATCTCATAAATACTGAATCAGAAACTCAAGAGTGCAGCCCAGCAATTTATGTTTTAACAAGGTCTCCAGGTGATTCTGAAGCAGCTGAAAGTTTGAGAACCACTGACAAAGGGTTTTTCTTTTTCAATTAGAATTAATGTATTTTCTTTACGTGTATTCACACCTGGAAGTCTTTAAAAAGTCCCATTTCATGACTAAGACCAAAGTAATAGACTTGCTATGCAAGTAGTCCAGAGATAACCATGAGAGTCATCCATCAGTACCAAAAAATTCAGTTGAGCCTGGGTTTGTAAGTCAGTAAAGAAAATGAAGGTTTTATCATAAAAAATAAAAATGCAAAGACATGTGCATCCATGGAAGTCAAAATGCCATTATTTAAATGCTACCTACATGTTCATAACTATTCCAAAATGAAATAAAAATTCATTTAGGTAAGCTAAGAGAATATCACTTAAAGATGTGTGGTTGGCAGAATTCTGGCTCCTGTAATATTTGTTCATTACTCCCAGGAATATATTAGATTATACAGCAAAAGGAACTTGGAAGATGTAATTAAGATCACTAATCAGCTGACTTTAAAATAGGGAGATTATCCAGGTAGACCTAATCTAATCACATGAGCCCTTAAAATCAGAGATCTTTCTCCAGCTGGTAGCAGAAGGGGAAGTCAGAGAGTCAAAGCAGGAGAAGGATTTGACCTGCTACTGTTGGCTTGAAAAAGAAGGAGGTTAAGGAAATGGGGACCTCAGTCCTACAACTGGATTCTAAAAACCACCAGTGAGCTTGGAAGCAGACTCTTCCCCAGAGCCTCCAGGTAAGAGCCCAGGCTGGCTGGCACCTTGATTTCAGCATTTAGAAGGTGCTGAGCTGAGAGAACCTAGCTGAGCCATGTTATGCCCAGATTCTGACTTCAAGGACTATAAGATAAGGAATGGGTGTTGTTTTAAGCTGCTGAATTTGAGGTAATTTGTTATGGCAGCAACAACAAACAAATACTGGCTGTTAACTTAAAATGCTGTTGCAAGTCACCCACATTTTGCAATGAACCTGCTGCTTTTGACGGCAAAAGAACCACTTGAAAATTTAACATTCAGAACATGAGGTCTTCCCTAGTGAGCTTTTGTAATAGTCAGATTATCTGAACTATCCCTTTGGCTTCCTAAAGGCAGTCACTCCTTCAGTACATTTGCCTTGAAGGCACACTCACTTTCCTTTTAGGCTAGACAGCAGCATCTAATATTCATATATCAATCTCTGGAAACTAGAAAGATGTGCCTATCTTTTTTCTTTGCTCTCCTCCTTTAGAGGAATCTTTCTGTGTAAAGGGAACTTAGTTCATGGGTTCAGAGAAGAGCCATAGCCACATTGCCATATCTTGATGGGCTTTAATCTGTGACATATTGTCAAACCCCAGCATTTAAAGGAAAACAAAGTCTTTCAGATGTGAGTTCAGTCATTTTTCACTTTGCAGAGATTTAATTTAACTCTTTTTATTTAAGGGAAGCATGAAGAGGGCTCCTCATAAGTTTATGATATTACCCACATAGTGAAGTCCCCAAGCCCTTGAAGAAGCCAGGTTAACAAGGAGACTCTGGGCAAAGGTGACAGATGGTGTATTAGTTGCTAGGGCTGCTATAACAAAGTACCATAGACCAGGTGGCTCAAACAACAGGAATTTATTTTCTCATGGTTCTAGAGGCTAGAAGTCCAAGATCAAGGTGTCAGCAGGGTTGGTTTCTTCTGAAGGCCTTGTAGGTGGCTGTCTTCTCCCTGTGTCTCCACAGGGTCTTCCCTCTGTGTATGTCTGTGTCCTAATCTCCTCTTCTTATAAGGACATCAGTCATATTGGATTAGGGTTCACTCCAATGACATCATTCAACCTTAATTATTTTCTTAAAGGCCATATCTCCAAATACAGTCCCATTTTGTGGTACTAGGAGCTAGGACTTCAACACATAAATTCAGGGTGGGGGTGGGGTGGAGAGGGGGACACAATTCAGCCCATAACAAGTGGCATTCAGTTACTTACTTCAGGAGTATAGCTCATCTATTCATGGCTACCAATGGTCCATCCAGACAGAGCATCAGAACCTTTCTCACTTTTGTCAAGGGGCTCCAGAAGCGGTTTATCTCCTATGTAAGGCCAGAAAGGATAATAGCTATATTTGCAAAAATTAGGTAATAGGAAGTGATAGAGCCATGATAAAGCCAAGTCTGCTGATACAAAGCCCAGTGACCTTTCTATTGTGTTGTACCATTAGTACTGCTTTACAACAAAAAGCTTCTCAAGAAATCATTTGCATTCTCTTTATATCATAGTTACTAAGACATTCCATTAAATTATAAATACATTAACATTTATCCATTCAACTGTTTATCTCTCTTGTGTTCTCTCCATGCTTCCTGAAGTATCCATAATGGAGAGGATTCAATTTTATTTAATTTCATGTATTTCACTGAACATAAAAGCTAATTAAAATAATCCTTGACATTGATTTCATCAGTGTGGCAGACACTGTAACTGAGTGGTTTACGTGCATTATCTCATTAAACTCACAGTAACCCTGTGAGCTAAACAAATGTCAGAAATGGGAACTGAGGATTAGAGGTTCAGTATCTTGCCAAAAGTCACACACCAGTATACAACAGAGCTGGGTCTATCAAGATATATACAACTGCCTCTCTGATGGTGATTAGCTTCAGAATATGATAGGCAAAACTTCTATTACAGAATGAAGAAAAGTGGCATCATAATTCATGAGTTCCAGTATATAATGAAAAAATATATTGGCAAGAGGTAACTCACTAATTGTATTGCTATATAATATAAGCTCTGGCCATCAACCTGTCCTTACAAAGTTTGGATGCTTCTGCATGTGAAACATATCATGGGCTTTTAGAGGTGGAAAACCCCTTTCTATTTTGTACCAAATTATAAGATCCTCTAGAAATATTATGTTCAAATATATAAAATGGAATTAAGAATAGAATACAATTTTCAGACAAGAGGCACACTACTCTGGTACTCAGGTCAAAATCATTAATGTAATGGCTGTGACTACCTACTTCAGAGACAACATGAAAAAGGAATGGGCATTTTCAAGAGGAAAAACATAAACAAGCACTGCCTTGGAGAGAACAAACAGACATACATCGAAAGCAAACCTAGACCAATTCTTCTCCAGGAACGAAAATTAATCTAAAACTCACACTAGTAAACTTCTTGCTAGGAAAAACAAAAAAAATTCAATATTTGAATGACACTACAAATTCCTATTGATCTATTACAAGTAAACTATTACCATTTCCTAGTAATATTTTTATTGTTCTAGCAGACTGTTGAGAGCAACTATTCTCTTTTCTTGTCAAGCCTTGAATTGAAACAACCTCATCTACAAATTCAGTGCCACGACCAGGAAGGACTCCAGCTTCACTGAGAGCCTGGAGGTCTAGGTGTGCCTCCCCATCTCCAACTGTGGAGAGGCACATCGCCTTCTGCTGGTTAAAACTCTGAGGCCACAGCATAAATACCCTTCAAAAAAGTGAAGTAAAGAATCCAGATAAACATGTGCTACAAAAATTTTCCACCAGCAAATCTGCACTAAAAGGAATGTTAAAGGAAATTTGGGGGGCACAGGAAAAGTATACCAGATTGAGGTTTGAATCTATACAAAGGAATTAACACCAGAAACAGTAAACATGAGTAAATATAAAAGAAAATTGTCCTCATTTTTAATATACTTAAAAGATAATTGGCCCACAGGCACATGAAAAGATGCTCAACATCTCTAATCATCAGGGAAATGAAAATCAAAGCCACAGTGAGTTACCACTTCACACCCATCAGAATGACTATCATCAAAAAGAACAAAAATAACAAGTGTTGACAAGGATATGGAGAAAGGGGAACCCTCATACACTGCTGGTGGGAATGTAAATTGGTGCAGCCACTGTCAAAAACAGTATGGAATTTTCTCAAAAAACTAAAAGTAGTAGAACCACCATATTATCCAGCAATTCCACTCCTTGGTATATATCCAAAAAAAAAAACCCCAAAAAAACAAAAAAACAAAACACCAAAACACTAATTTGAAAAGATACATGCATCCCAGTGTTCATAGCAGCATTATTTACAATTGTCAAGGTATGAAAGCAACCTAAACGTCCATCGACAGAAGAATGGATAAAGAAGATGTGATATATATATATGTGAGATAGATATATATATATATATATATATATATATATTTCATGTTTTTCCTCTTGAAAAAGTTCTTTCTTCTTGAGCCCTCCTGGGGTTCTTCTCTAAATTTTCTTCCTGGGTGATCTTATTCATTTCAGTGGCTTTACATGTCGTCTTCATGCTGAAGGCTCCCAAATTTTTGTCTCTTTTGAAAGGGGTTCCAATGCTGGCTCAGACTAAGCCAACCATGGTACTGCATTCTGTGGCCACAGAGATTGGTTTAGGGAAGAGCATTAGACATGGTTAGAGCCTATGGGACTTTGATGGAATTTTTTCCAGTTCTTTCCTCTGTTCATGTTTTTCCTCTTGAAAATGCCCATTCCTTTTTCATGTTGTCTCTGAAGTAGGTAGTCATAGCCATTATATTAATGATTTTGACCTGAGTACTAGAGTAGTTTGCCACTTGTCTGAAAATTCTATTCTATTCTTTTTTTTTTAATTTATTTTATTTTATTATTTATTTATTTATTTTTGGCTGTGTTGGGTCTTCGTCTCTGTGCGAGGGCTTTCTCTAGTTGTGGCAAGCGGGGGGTCACTCTTCATCGTGGTGCGCGGGCCTCTCACTATCGCGGCCTCTCTTGTTGTGGAGCACAGGCTCCAGACGCACAGGCTCAGTAGTTGTGGCTCACGGGCCTAGCTGCTCCGTGGCATGTGGGATCTTCCCAGGGCTCAAACCCGTGTCCCCCGCTTTGGCAGGCAGACTCTATCCACTGCGCCACCAGGGAAGCCCCTATATTCTATTCTTAATTCCATTTTAGATATTTGAGCATAATGTCTTATTTCTAGAGAATCTTATAATTTGGTATGAAATAGAAAGGGGTTTCCTACCTCTAAAAGCCCATGATATGTTTTACATGCAGAAACATCCAAAAAGAAAATATATATATATATATATATATATATATATATATATATATATATATATATATATATGAAATGGAATGTTACTCAGCCATAAAAAAGAATGAAATTTTGCCTTTGCAACAATGTAGATGGACTTGGAGGTCATTATGCTAAGTGAAATAAATCAGACAGAGAAAGACAAATAATGTATGATATCACTTATATGTGGAATCTAAAAAATACAACAAACAATTGGATAAACAAAAAAGTAGACTCACAGACATAGAGAACAAACTAGTGGTTATCAGTGGGAAGAAGGAAGGGGAGAGGAGCAATAGAGGGGTAAGGGAGAAAAAGGGTTATTATGGGAAATTATATGTGTGAAACTTTTGAAAATTGTAAAACACTATAGAATTTAAAGAATCTTTCATGCAGTAAAAAAAGAAACCTTTTAAAAAAGAAAGAATATAGTACACTGTACTCCACACACATACAAAATAGACTATTTAAATAAAAAATAAAAACAATATGCTGGGATTTATAAATGTATGGTAGGGTTTGTAAATGTATGACACAAATAGCACAGAAAACAGGAGGAAGGAATGGCAGTATACTGTCATAAAGTAGAGAAGAGATATATTATTTGAAAGTAAACTGTGATAACTTAAGTATGCATATATAAACCTTCAACACAGAGTGATCACTAAAAAAATTGAGAATTGAGGTATAGATATTAATTTGAGTGGAGATAAAATGATATTCAAAAATACTTAACCAAAAACATAACAGGAAAAGAAGAAGAAAACAACAACCAAAGGAAAAAAAAAAAAAAGATAAAGAAAAAACCCTGAATCAAATAGAAATTGTAGAGTAAGGTCATAGATTTAACCCAATCACATTGATAGTTATAATAAAGGTAAATGAGCATGTTGGACTAAAACAACAATAAAAAAAAAAAGACAGTAAGAATCACACTTGAAATGTAAAATTTCAGATAGGGTTCAAATAAAAGGATGGGAAAAAAGATGTATTATGCAATTACTAAATACAGGAGAGTTGGGTAGTTATATACAAAGTAGACTTCAGAGCAAGGAATATCATTAGGGAAAAAAAATGGACCTTTCCTGATGATACAGTGGTCAATCATGAACAAGACATAACACTAAGTAGACATGCACTCAAGAACAGAGTTCCAAGAATACACTAAACAAAAATTAATATAACTGAAAAGAAAAACAGAAAAATTTGCAATTATAGTTAAAAATTTCAAAATTCCTTTCTATTAATTCATAGAACAACCAGACAGAAGATCAGTGAGGCTACAGAAGACTTGAACAACATTCTCAAAGAACTGACCTAATTGATAGTTATAAAACACTCTAGCCAACAACACTGGCACTGGAAAAGTTACCACAGACCAAATAGACCTGAGACATAAATCAAGTCTCAAAAATTGTCTTAATAGACAGTTTCAAAATTATTTTACTCAGAAATAATAGCTAACATTTGTTATTGTGGTAAATATGCATAGCATAAAAGTTACCACCTTAACCATTTTTGAGTGTACAATTCAGTGTCATTAAGTACATCCACATTATTCAAATTTTAAAATTATTAAAATAAATCAAAATATGTTCTCTGACTATAAAGGATTTAAACAAGGCATCAATAACAAAAAAATATCCAGAGAATCCCCCAGTATAGGGAAATTAAACAAAATACTTCTAAATAGCCACAGGTCAGAGAGGTCACAAGGGAATTTAGAAAATATTTTGAACTAACAAATATGAAAACATAACTTATCAAAACCTTAGTTGCAGTTAAAGCAGTGCGTCGAGGGAAATCTATAGCTTTACATTCTTATACAGGAAAAGAAGAAAGATCTAACATCTGTAATCCAAGCTCCTGTGATAAGAAGCTAGTAAAGAAAATTAAACCCAAAGAGGTATAAAGGAGAAAAACTAAAGCTGAGTCTAAATCAGTAATATAGAAAATGGACCAACAATAGAGAAAATCAATGAAAGCAAATGTAGATCTTTGAAAAGATCAATTAAATTGGTCTAGCTAGGCCAATCAAAAAAAAATAGAGAAAGGATATAAATTACCAATATTTTGTAAGTTAAAGAAGAAATATCACTGCAGAAGTTACTGATGTTAAGAGAAAATTATAAGGGAATATTGTGAACAACCATATCCCTATAAATTTGACAACATAAATGAGAAAATTATTTGAAAGACAAATTACCAAAACTGACTCAAAAAATACTAAAATTCAGTATGCTTTTGTCATTTATAGGAACAGTTTTTAATTTTAAATTTTAATTTAAAATGTCTTCAGGAAAAATCCTGAAGAAAATGAGCAAGTCAAATCCAGTAATGTTAAAATAAACCATAACAAAGGATAATTCATCCAAGAGTGTAAGGTTGATCAAACATTCAAATATAAATATAATGTGGGATTTCCCTGGTGGTCCAGTGGTAAAGAGCTATGGATGTAGAAACAGCATAGAAGAATTTCAAAAATATTATGCTGAACAAAAGATAAGCACAAAAGATTGAATACATTAAAGCTACTTTACTCAGTCATTGATTGCCTGGAGCCAGGGATAAGAGGAATCAACTGAAAGGGATATACGGTTACTTTGGAGGGAGTGATGAAGTGTTCTATGTCTTGATTTTGGTGGTGTATGTGAGTTACACATTTGTTAAAACTCATCGTACTGTAAGTGCATTTTATTATATGTAAACTATACTTCAATAAAACTTGAAGGGGGAAAATAAACAAACCTGGAAGTCTTTCTCCAAACTCTGTGATCATCTCATTCCCTCTTCTCAGTTCAATTCCCAGAAAACTCCTACTCTTATCTTACGAATTCGTGGTATTTGCCCTTAGACCTTATTCTCCTGATAAGCACCACCACTACTCTTGACCCCAGATTGTTCTGGAAAGCAGCATATAGACTTCTCAACTTTGCCCTCTCTAAGTCTGAAATAGACTGAGATACTTTTTGTTTTCCCATTTTGACTAGACTTAACTACAAACCAAGAGAAGTAGTGATGATAACCAAGAATGGAGAAATTTAAGTATTTATCAAATTTTTCACAGAGTACTCGAATATACTATCCATTCTCAGGTTTATCTTAAATGATCAAAGTAAGCAAGATGCTGAATATTTGCCTTTGGAATCAGCCTACAAAACTAAGAGTGCCCTAGATTTTAGAACAAGTTAGATCAATATCTTGGTCTTTCTGTGATAGCTGGTATGTTTTGCCAAGTCTGGTAAATTCTTGTTCCCTCCAACATCAGGTAATAGTAAAGGTTTTAAATTACTTTATAGTAAAACATATCTGAGGTTAAACATCAATTCTATCACTTATGTATATGACCTACAGGCAAGTAGCTTCAGATATAAAATGGCTGGGCTGCCTCCTTAAAAGAGAGCAAGATTACCTTTTATGGCTGCCAGGATTTCAGATTCTCCCTTATGTCCTTCCTGTCATCTCCTATTCTTCTATTCATTGTAGGCTTCCATGTCTTCACACTGGAAGTCCTACCACAAATCTTGGGATCATATTACAGAAACGCTGGCAACTAGGCAGTAGATTTAGAACTGATGAACAGGAAGTAAGGAAAGACTTAAAGTTTCTAAACAGATAGGTGAGTGATGAAAGCAAAATTTGATAAGATTTATTTGCCAGAGATCAGAATTCTCTAAAAAGCACTCAATTTGATAAGGTTCTTAAGTGACTATTTATTTTCATATTATGTTTTTTAGAAAAGGGAAAAGATAGAAGAACAATAGATAGGAAGAATCAAATATACTACTTATTGCTGCTATATATATATCTTTCTGAGAAATAACAATAGTCATATAATCCCCCACTTGAAAATCTCTGATGCTTCCCCATTTCCTAGAAATCAAAGCCTGAACTCCAGTGTCTAACATTCAAGTCTTCTCACACTCTCACCTGAGCCTATTTTCCTCCATGTGCCTCATGTTCCATTAAAATTAAAATGCTTATTGTTTCTCATAAACATCCCATGCTTTTCCATCTCTGACATTTTGCTCATGAATCTGACCTTCTGGAATGTCTTTTCCTTCATCAAACCTCGTAAGGTAAATCCTTCCTTCCCGGTCAATTCAAATGTCACTTCCTCCATAAATCTGACTTCGCACCACCTCCTGAAACCAGAAATCTATACTCTTCCCTCAGGATTTCCACCACCCTTTGTACATTTCTTGTTCTAATCCAAGAATCTGTCTCTTCCTTGATAATATCCTCCTAGTCCTCATGAGAATAATTGATGGATGAATGAAGAATGAAGATCCCATAGTTCTTCTAAACAGTCACTTTACTGAGAAACTTCTAATGTCAAACACTTATAACAGACTAACATGTACCACATTTCTCTTTATGAACTTAAGCTGCTCACCACCCTCTAGCCTATTGATCATCCATTATATAGTGATAGAAAACATATATATTCATGGATATTCTTCACAGTTGAAAGTTCTGTTCCTCATTACTTTCAAATGTGAAAAACAATGGATACCATCAATCCTTTCTTCATGAGTGCCAGGGGACAGCCTGTGCTATGGTTGGCAGTCATGGCATATTGTCCACAGGGTCCATCACAGTATATGACCATTTCACGTCTATACAGTGTACTAATCAGCTTTGGTTATGGAAACAAACAACTCTAAAGTCTAAGCAGTTTGCAGCAATAAACATCCATTTCTCACTCAAGGTCTAAGAGTTACTACAACTCTGCTCAATACTGTTCCATATATCTTATTCTGGGATCCAGGCTGATGAAGAGTTATTTCTGCTATTGTGCAAATAAAGTCACATGGTCAAGCTTAACAATGACAGGGGAAGTGTATTTTGCCTAGTGGAAGGCATTGACAGTCACATGGCAAAAGGAATGGATGTATACCTCTTAGGGACAGAGCACATGTTTGGGAACAATAATAAAGTCCACCCCATGTGGTTAATTAAGCTGAAAGAGTGGCCCCACTCTTCAGAGTCAGGCTACGCTCTCACCTGCTACTCTTCTCCAGCCATCTACAGCTTAAGACAATACATATAGCAATCATCACTCCCTTGATATATTTGCATAAGCACTTAAGTTCAACTCCAAAATGCAGGCTAAAAACATATGGAAAGAGAAAATAAGGCAGTTTCTAGACAGAGACCTTGGGGGTGTGGCTTCCCTGCCATCCATCAGATGCCCAGAATCAATTATACAGTAAGCGCTGGAGCCTGGATGAAAAAAAAAAATATCGGTCGGATCAGGAGTAAAGCCTAAATACTCTTTCATTCATCTGTTCTGAGTGAAAAATAGATGCAATTTAAATGAAACAAAATTCCTCCAACTAGTCAAGGATGATCACTTTGATAAGCCACCGATTGATATGTTAAACTTACTATTTTCATCAACTCTTCAAATCTTATTACACATGTCAACTGGTCACAGAGATAACCCAACTGTGATCTTCCTTAAACAGTCTATTGGAAATGACCCCAGTTTTACCAATTCCTTTTTTGTTCACAAAAGAGAGGTAAGGAGTCCTAAACTGTGAAAGAACTGTTTTCAATCCAGTCCTGCATGCAGATGAATAGCTGTGTAAACATGGACTCTAGGGGTGAGATGGCATAAAAGGAATTCTACCACCTAATATAAATATCCTCAATGAGGCCTCCTTCCAATCTGCTTTCTAGAGAGATTCAGAACCTTGAAGAACTGGCCAAACAGGCTAAATGCTGTGGAGAAAGCCATGGGAAGAAAATAAGCAAATGTCTGCTTAGACCAGAAGCTTTGTCTTTTTACCAATCATTAAGGTAAGGACTTATTGAATTTACAGGCTAGTCTCACAGAAATCACCATCTAAGGCAGGGGATATAGGCCCAAAATCCTCAGACAAGGTAAGCAACTCTCTCTGTCAGCAAGTAAGGAGGACCATTTCCCCTCAGTGGTAGCCGGTCTCCAAAATGGCTCCCAAGGATTCCAGTCTCCTGCTCCCTGTAACATCTCCTCCCACTTCACATCAGAGTTGGTATGTATGAGCAACAGGGTATAGCAGAAGTGGTGGTGTGTCATCTGCAAGGTTAGGTTATAAAACCCTGTGGCTTCTGCCTTGGGCCCTCTCTCTCTTGGGTCACTTACTCTAGGGAAAGCCAGCTTCTATGTTGTGAGTTGCCCCATAGAGAGGCTAATATGACAGGGAACTGAGGAGGCCTCTGGCCACTAGCCAGAGAGAAAATGATACTCTCTGTGCAACAGCCTGTGAGGAACTGAGGCCTGCCAGCACCATGTGAATGAGATCAGAAGCAGACTTTACCCTAGTCAAGACTTCAGATGAGACTACAGTCCTGGCCAACAGCTTGACTTCAACTACATGAGACACATTAAGCCAAAACCTCCCAGCTAAGCCACTCCCAATGTCCGTGAAATAAGAAATGTTTGTTCTTTTAAGCTGCTAGGTTTTGGATTCATTGTTATGTAGCAGTAAATATTTAATATATCCTTACTGTTGAAGTATGTCTGTTGGATCTTATTCTCCAAAGGACAAAGGAAAAAAAAAATGAAACTGTGATTTTGTTTCTTACTTGTTTCTAATTTTTCTTAGCATGAAATTAATATCAATACTTTATAATATATACCTTCTAATTTCTAAATACATTAGAAATATTAAATTAGGTATATATACATTAAAGCATCAGGGTCAATATCTATCAATACATAATTTCCCTTTGTACAGTGGGAGGTTAAAATTCTGTTTTTAGTGATATATAATTCACTTTGCTGGCAGTGAGGAATATAATATGAAATAAGATCCTGTTCCCATTGCTTCTGTTAGACTAACACAGCAGAGACCAAACTTTTCCAATTTTTTAATAATTGTAATAGAGAAAAATCTACTGTAATATTTATATCATCACCATATGTTACTTATCAGCATTATTTCAACACTAATTACATGATAACTTTTTAAAGCAAAGAGTTCTTATTAAACACATTTCATTGAGAGATTCTTACAAAAAAAGACAACAAAACTGAAAGTAAAATGGAAAAGAAATAGCAAAATAAATATTTCTAGTTGTTATTAAGAAAACTTAAAATTTCATTTATAACCTTGGCAAAATCCAACCTTGATGTTACTAAATTTTGAGAGTTAAGCTTTATGTGTATAGTACGAGCTAATTTGAATATATACTTCCTCTGGCTGTACTGACCTAACTAGCCAATTGCCAGATTTTATCAAATTGTTTGGTTAGTAGTAAAATAAAAGCTAACATATACTGGATATTTATAATACACCAAGTTTGTGCCCCTGATACACTTGGGCATAAGTTTTATCATTATAAACTGGAGGAAACTAAAGCTTTTAAAATTATAACTAAATTGTCCATAATTCTAATGTTAGTAAGTGGCAGAAACCTTATACCCAAATTATCTTTCTCTAGAAGCCTTAGTTTTACAAGTGTGTACTGTGGTTTTTACCACCTGACTGTGAATCTGCTTTCTCCATTCTTCATTATCATTATCTCAACTCCTATGGCACTAAATACAGTCTTTGCCAGATAACATAGAACCAATGCTGTTGCTGATGGTTTCACATACCGAGTCCTTACTATGTTCCTAATAATTAATATTTGCTTTACAAGTATTTCTTCAGTTAATCCTCACAATGATTATGATAAAATGTATAAGGCATGATAATAATAATACCCATTTTACAGAAGGAGAAAACGAGGCACAGCCATCTTTCATTGTTTAATGTAGAAAGAAAGAAAAAAAATCTTTGAATTGAGCCCCAACTCTATTACAAAATCCTATCATCCTATGAATAGCTAAAGTAACATAATTTCCTTATTTATAAAGTAATGTGGTTAAACAAGAAATTTTTAAAAATTTTATTCGCCCATACAAATATGTCTTATCTAATTGTAAACATCTTGAAATCTAGAGCTATATTTGATTGTTTTCTCATTACCTGCAAAAGTAGAAGCAGCTCAGCAAATACTACAGAATGCCCTTGAACTTTAACTTAAAAGGAAATAAAAATGCCAGCCTCCATATTAGAGACTTGCATCAATCACAAGCCCTCTTTTCTGATGTTCTTGAACACATGAATGTCTCCTATGATATCTCGACTACTATGAACAATATTTCTTTCAACATAGTAATGCATCTTCTTACTGATTTATTGCTATATATAATTAAAGTCCAAGAAATTTATGTAATTTTCTATAAAAAGTCTGCATACTATTTAAATATGGCTCCTGGGTACTTAACATTTTCATTATTATTTACCTAATTTTGTGTCAAATATGTTTTTTTTTAAATGTCAAAACCAAATTTTGGCTTCCAGAACAATCTATTATTTGACAGGGTATTAGATTAAATGATTAAGTGCTTTTCTAAACACTGAATAAACAGTGTCATAAAATAAACTGCCAGTGTCAATCTGTAATATAATTTCATCATAACAGTTAAGGTTAATTAGGAAGAAGCCCATCCTTCTAAATCCAAATAGGTTTAACATAATGAAGAATGGATTACTAGATATAACACAAGAACATGAATCTATATAATAGATTTGAATACTTGGCAATGATGTCAAAAAGTCAAGGTCATCAAACATGACAAAGACCAATTATAAATTTCAAATGTAAATTATGTATAACTGAAATGAAAAATTATTTTTGTAAAATTGTTCAGATACTTATTGATCTAAACCTTTCAAAGCCAAGTTCAAAGCATATTTCTCTACTATTATGACATGTATTTCTGAGTAATAACCAGGATTAAAGGTAGAATATTAAAATGTCTATCTTCATAGAAGGTTCTCAATAAATAATGACTAATATTAAAAATATGACAATAAATATTTAATAATTTTAGTAACAAAAATAACAACAGTTTTAAACATCTGCTACAAAGGTAATGAGATATTCATATTTAATATTTTTAATGATATATAAGCTTAGCATACCTGCTTAAAAAATGCTCCCCAAATCTGTCAAATAAACAATATTTTAGTAATTACCACATGCCAAATTTTTTTCTAAGCAATTTAATGCATTATTTCATTTTATGTGTACAGTAACCATATGAAATACTATTCTAATTACCCCATCTAACACATTTGACACCTTTGAAAACTTGATTTTTACTGGTTCTCCAAAGTTGTTTATATGTCTTAGTTATGCCTGGAATATCTTTTCCTCCATCAAACCTCATGATGTAAATCCTTCCTTCCATTTCCAATTCAATTGTCACTTTCTCCATGAATCTGACTTCCCACCACCTCCTGAAACCAGAAGTCTCTACTCTTTCCTCAGAATTCCCACCACTCTTGGTACATTTCCCACTCTAAAATCCAAGGATCTGCCTCTTCCTTATTAATATCTTCTTAGTTATCATGGGAATAATAATTGATGGGTGAATGAATGAGTGAAGATTACATGGTTCTTCTAAATAAGTCAGTTTAATGAGAAATTTCTAATGTCAAATCCTTATAATAGATTATCATGTACCACACTTCTTTTTTTGAACTTAATCTGAGCATTCATTAAAATTAAGAAAAAACATACATAAGATGTAGCTAATATAGCACTGCAAAAACTTCCACTACAGAAATTTCCCAATAAAGCTTAAAAGCAATCCTCAAAATGATTAATCACATACTCTAGAAAATTAACTGTCTAACATAATTCAACATTCTATTAACAAAGACCATAAAATCCAGACAGTCAAGAAAGTAAGCTCAATAATGTCCATCATCCAATAAAAACTTACTAGATACATAAAGATGAAGAAAACAAGAAAAATAAGTAAATAGGCACAGACCCCAAAAAGGAAAGAAAAAAAAAAAGATGGAATTACCAGAGACTGTAAAGCAGTGATTCAACATATACTGAAGTATTTAAAGTACTGGGTTGGCCAAAAAGTTCATTTGAGTTTTTCCATAAGATGTTACGAAAAACCCGAACAAACTTTTTGGCCAGTGCAATAAAACATACACATAATAAGAAAACAAATAGAGAATCTCAATAGAGAAATAGAAACTATACTATAGGATAGGCTTAGCAGATTAGACACTGGTAGAGAAAAGATCAGTTAACTTAAAATCAGGGCATTAGAAACTATCTAAACAGTTTCTAGTGAATTGTTAGAATTCACTAGAATTGTTAGAATGGTAATTTCAGCAGAAAAATGAAAAATATAAGAAAGAGTTTAAAGAAATTCTAAAAATAAAAATCAGTGATAGTAGTCATAAAAAAATGACTTTGAGTGACTCATCTGTAGACTTGAAATAGTCAAGAAAAGAATCATGAAGTCTAAAGATAAGTCAGTAGGAATTATCCAAGTTAAAACATAAAGATTAAAAAATCTAACATAAGCATAACTGGAATCCCTGAAGGAGAACACAGAGAAAATAGGGCAGAGAAAAAAAATGCTCAAATCTGGGCACATCAAATTCAAATGGCTGAACATTAAAGGCAAAGAGAAAATATTGAAGACAGCCAGAAAATAAAAGACAAATTATATACAAAAAAAAGTAAGAAATTAGAGCAGAAGTTTTGACAGAAACTAGGCAAGCCAGACTATAGGGTGACAGAAGGAAAATAACGGTAAAGCCAGAAAAATAAATTCGTCAAATATAACTTTCAAAAATAAGGGTAAATATTTTTTCAGATTAAACAAAATTGAGAGAATTCTTTACTAACAGACCGGAACTATAAGAAAAGTTAAAGCAAGTTCTTCAGCAAGAAGAAATATGGCATAAGACATAAACTTGGGTCTATAGAAAAAAAAATAAACATTGCTGGATATGGTTAAAATAAAGGTAAATAGAAAAGATCTTCTTAATCACACTAAAAAGATTCACTGATTGTCTAAACAGGAATTGTCAAACTTTTTCTTTAAAGGATAAAATAGTAAATATTTTCGGCTTTGTGGGTCATAAGGTCTCTCTTGCAATTACTCAACTATGCTGTTGTAGCATGAAAGCAGCCATAAATTACACAAAAATGAATCAATATAACTGGTTTTGGCCTAAGGGTTGTATTTTTTAATGCCTAAAAAGTATTTGGGCAACAATAGCAAAAAAATTGAGAAGGGTGCTTTGGAAGTATACTGTTGTAAGTTTCTGACATTATACATGAAGTGGTGTAATATTACTTAAACTGTGATTAATCAAAGATGTATATTGTAAATCCTAAGGAAACATTAAAAATAATTTAGTAAGAGGTACAAATAATAAGCCAATAGTGAAGTTAAATGGAACCACAATAATTCAGAAGCAGGCAGAAAAAGGAAAAGTGGAAGAGAAAAACAAGTGGAACACATAGAAAACAACCAGCAATTGAGTGGCTTTTAATCAAATCACACATATAGTTACATATGTAACTATAAACGATCTAAACATACTAATTAAAATATGGAGATGGTCAAATTGAATAATAAAGCAAGACGCAAGTATTTACCGTCTACAAGAGACTCACATAAGAAGACATAGAGAGGTTAAAAGGTAAAGGATGAGGAAAACTCACTATGCATATACAAATCAAAAGAAAACTGGAGTGGCTATATTAATAACAAAGTAGACTTCAGAAGGAGTAGTATTACCTGGGATGAAGGGGGAAATTTCATAATGATAAAGCATTAGATTTACCAAGAAGACATAAAAATCCTAAATGTGTATGAACTTAGCAACACAGCTTCAAAATACATGAAGTAAAAACTGATAGAACTAAAAGGGAAAATACACAAATCCACAACTATTGATGGAGATTTCAACACAACACTCTCAGAAACTGATAGAACAAGTAGACAGAAAATCACTAATCAAGAAGACCTCAGTAACAATAGCCAGTGATTTAAACTAACAACAACAGATTAAACATTCTTTTTGAGTGCATGGAACATTTGGAAGATAGAGTGTAATCTGTGCCACAAAGCAAACCTCAACCAACTGAAAATAACTGATACCATACAAAGTGTCTTCTCCGATCATAACAAAATTAAATTGGACATCAATACCAGAAAGACATTCATAAAACCTCCAAATATTTGGAGATTAAACAACATACTTCTAAATATCACATGGGTCAATGAGCAAGTTGAAAGGAAAATTAGAACATATTTTGAATTGAAGGAAAATAAAAACAGAATGTATCAAAATGTATGGTAAGGTGCTAAAGCAATGTTTGGAGGGAAATGTATAGTGCAAAATGCTCATATTGGAGAAAAAAGAATAGTTCTAAATTATCTAAAAACAATAACCCTAACACCTGGTCTCTCTTCCTTTCCATCAGAGTGAATTATCTTAAGGAAGATACTAAGTCCAACAGATAGATTTTCCAAACTCATGCATGTGCATTTTGAAGTCAGACATTATAATCAATTAAGATGAATTCCTAGAACATCTGGTCACCAGCGAGGCATCCGATTTAGGATATATCCCTTTAAGCATTAAATGCAACCACTTTCAATAACATTTTGCTGCCTTCTTCCTTTGAAAGCAAAAATGTCCACTTCAAAACTATAGTTTTTTAATTTGAAGAAAAGTTTATTGTTTACTGCTTATTATTCTTACAGATAAAGATGTAAAAGGGCAAAACACATGATAGGAAAATATAATTAATATGTATATAATAAAATGATAAAGATATGATTATAAATAATGTGTCTTGAGCTTAGGGTGACCAACCATCACCGATTGCCCAAGTCCAAAGGGATTCTGGAAACATGGGTCTTGAAATGCTAAAACTGGGAAAGTCCTGGGGAAATCAAAACAAGTTAGAGATCCTGCTTCAACTATACTCAAGACAGGTTTATTTTTAAAACATCTAAAAGACTAATTGAATTAAGCATACATCTGTAATGAAACATAGGGGTCTATTTTAACAATTTAAAAAACAAACTTATCAAATCCCTAAAAACAAAGTAATTCAATGTCTTAAAACGCATGTTAAATTGATTTTTTTTTCTTATTTTCATGAGATCTAACTATATGTTTGTTGATAAATCCACAGGTTATGCCTCACGACCTTAGTCCTGGGCCCACTGATGGTTCCTAGACTGCCTCTGTGCGTTTGCCATCTTTTCAGTTTGTTTTCTCTCCCTCTCTCTTTTTTTCATAGCTACCACTTTTATTTCTCGGCATTACTATCTAAGATCCTTGGCCAAAATATACCCACAATCCCCAGTTCTGCTTGCCTCAGCTTCTCAAATGTGTTACAATGTAACCAAGGATAGGCCAACTACTGACTAGTTTTCCTTTTTTCTCCTCTTTAGATGGTGTAGTCAGTGCAGTGGTTCTCCATAGACATGTGAGTGCTTGTGTGGTAGTGTGTAAGCCTGTATGGGGTGATCTCTTGGGGATAACACAACCAGCAAAGGACTTCTACAAATGACAGAGACTCCCACCCCTGAAGACTCTACTTTAATTCCTGGAGAACTGGGCTTGGAAGTAGCAAAGAATAATTTGAAAAGACCTCATGATTGATTCTGATATATCTATCCCTAACTCCCCAAGCTCTACCAACACACACACGTGAGTGTGTACACATACACATATACACGTGAGTGTGAGCACACACCCAAGCACACCACACACATCAACACACCATTGGAATCCTGATACAAACCAATTATCGATTTCATTCCTGCTAGTAGGTTCTCCAAACTTCCTTCTTTCCCATCCTGCCTCCCTCACACCTACTGCCTACACACACACACACACACACACACACACACACACACACACACTCCATGAAGGTGTTTTTCTTTGGGCAGAAAAACAATAGTGAAATAGAAGGCAATTCAAATGATGGTGGGTTGATCTTAGAAGAACTCTACCATCCAAATGCTCCCCTTGCAGTCTAACAGCTCTGAAGAGAGACTGTGCTATGTTAAGCCTATTATTAACTCACAACAATCCAAAGAGGTAATTACTGTTCTCAGCATCACTTTATAGAAGGGAAAAGTGAGATACAGAGACAGAAGGTAGAATGGGGCTGAGGGGAAGGGACAGTGAGAAGTTATTACTTAATGGGTATAGAGTATCAGTTTGGGTGATAGAATAATTCCTCAGATGAATAGTGGTAATGGTTGCACAACAATGTGAATGTATTAATGCCACTGAACAGTATATTTAAAATGATATCAGATGATAATAGTATTGAATGCAAACAATTATTTCAAATCTTAGTTTGCCTATTACATTTTTCAAAGCAAAACATATACACTCTTAAAAATATCTACTAATTTTAAAACATTTTACAATTCAATTCTACTCACTACAAACATTTATTCCCAGGTAATCTGAAAAAGGTAGTATACAGGACTGACTCAGTAGTCAGACTACCTGGATTGAATCCTTCACCACTTGCTAGCTGTGAAGTTGGACATGCCTCCTAATTTCTCAATATATCACTTTACCCTTCTATAAAGTGATGCTGAAAACAGTAATTAATATTAGGGTTATTGTGAATTAATATACATAAAACACTTTGAGCAGTTCCTGGCACATAGCAAACATTCAGTAAATGTTGGCCAAAATGTTTTGTATAGTGTAACAAAAAAGTTAAGCTTTTTACTATGTAAAACATTTATATACTGATATAGTATGGATTTTTTAAAATAACATACAAGAAAAAATTTTGATAACTAACAAAGAGAATATGCTAAAGAATTTGCAAAATAAATAAATAAAACTATTCCAGTTGTGTATATTTAAAGTTTTATAGATGATTTATTTTTCCATTGTATAATGATTCTACAAGTCAGGAATAAGGTTTATGTAGGTATGTCCTCTAAGCAGTAGACCATGTGCAATAACAAAAAGCCATTGACACTTTTCACTTGCAGACTATTAATGGGCAACAACTTTAATTGCTATTTATGTTTAAAACTTAATGAAGATATGAAAAATTTAAATTTTTTACTATATATACAAAAAAAAGGAATATTAGACTTGCAGTGTAATCCAGCCATTTATTTCCTAGAAGTATATCAAATGGAATTTATCACAAAAACATTTATTAAAACATGAATGACCTTTAATAATGAATATTAGGAGTGGCCATTACCTATTAAAACCATCACTTATTACAAAGAAGGAAATATTATACTAGAATCCCTGTTTCTCTTTCATAAATCTTATTCAGGGGTCCAGCCTTCCAATGAACTGACACTAATTGTTTACTGTCTATACCAAAATTTTCTCCAACTGTTGACAAACCAGTCACAAGGGTACACAGCAGGGGATAGGACCATTTCTTCTACTAATCTTTTGGGCAATTTCTCCTGCATATCTTGGCAGGAAGCCTGTAACAGTTTGAACAGAGTTCTGCACAATATGTGCAGTGCAGCCAAAACTCATTAAGTGCCTTTGTCTCATGCATCTTGTGAAATACAATATTGCACTCCTGATGAGCAATGCCTCCAAATGTTATGTTAACGTTAAGATCACCAGAAACCATTAATTTACTAGTCAAATTACATCTCTCAGAAGCATTTAGACAATGTTATAGGGAATAATCTGCCTATCACCAAATATAAATGAAATTTTAATGACTGTTTTCCAGGTACTTCAGACACAGGTTAAGAAAGTGTTCTAGAATATACTTAATGACTAATTTGTTACAGCATTAAAGTTTATTTTAAACTTTAATTTAAATGTAACACATTCTATACATTTTTTCCAGGTTCAAACAAAGTCTTTGTAGCACTCTGTATTCATTAAAAGACTACTTTCTTTCAGAGATTTAAGACTTCAATTTTTAGTTCCGCTTTTTATCTTTTTTAATTCAAATATAATTGACTTACAATATTAGTTTCAGGCATATAACATAGTAATTTGATATTTTATACATTACAAAATGATCACCACAGTAAGTCTAGTTACAATCTGTCATCATACACAGTTATTTACAATATTATTGCCTATATTCCCTATGCTTCAAATCACATTCCCATTACTTATTTTTTTTTAACATCTTTATTGGAGTATAATTGCTTTACAATGGTGTGTTAGTTTCTGCTTTATAACAAAGTGAATCAGCTATACAAATACGTATATCCCCATATCTCCTCCCTCTTGAGTCTACCTCTCACCTTCCCTACCCCACACTCTAGGTGGTCATAAAACACCAAGCTGATCTCCCTGTGCTGTGTGGCTGCTTCCCACTAGCTATCTATGTTACATTTGGTAGTGCATATATGTCCATGCCACTCTCTCACTTTGTCACAGCTTACCCTTCCCCCTTCCCGTGTCCTCAAGTCCATTCTCTATGTCTGAGTCTTTATTCTTGTCCTGCCTCTAGGTTCTTCAGAACCATTTTTTTTTTTTTGATTCCATATGTATGTGTTAGCATACTGTATTAGTGTTTCTCCTTCTGACTTACTCCACTCTGTATGACAGACTCTAGGTCCATCCACCTCACTACAAATAACTGAATTTCGTTTCTTTTTCTGGCTGAGTAATATTCCACTGTGTATATGTGTCACATCTTCTTTATCCATTCATCTGTCGATGGACACTTAGATTGCTTCCATGTCCTGGCTGTTGTAAATAGAGTTGCAATGAATATTGTGGTACATGACTCTTTTTGAATTATGGTTTTCTCAGGGTATATGCCCAGTAGTGGGATTGCTGGGTTGTATGGTAGTTCTATTTTTAGATTTTTAAAGAACCTCCATACTGTTCTCCATAGTGGCTGTATCAATTTACATTCCCACCAACAGTGCAAGAGAGTTCCCTTTTCTCTACACCCTCTCCAGCATGTATTGTTTGTAGATTTTTTGATGATGGTCATTCTGACTGGTGTGAGGTGATACCTCACTGTAGTTTTGATTTGCATTTCTCTAATGATTAGTGATGTTGGGCATCCTTTCATGTGTTTGTTGACAATCTGTATATCTTCTTTGGAGAAATGTCTATTTAGGTCTTCTGCTCATTTTTGGATTGGGTTGCTTATTTTTTTGATATGGAGCTGAATGAGCTGCTTGTAAATTTTGGAGATGAATCCTTTGTCAGTTGCTTCATTTGCAAATATTTTCTCCCATTCTGAGTGTTGTATTTTCATCTTGTTTAGGGTTTTCCTTTCCTGTGCAAAAGCTTTTAAATTTCATTAGGTCCCATTTGTTTATTTTTGTTCTTATTTCCATTTCTCTAGGAGGGGGTCAAAAAGGATCTTGCTGTGATTTAGGTGATAGAGTGTTCTGCCTATGTTTTCCTCTAAGAGTTTTATAGTGTCTGGCCTTACATTTAGGTCTTTAATCCATTTTGAGTTTATTTTTGTGTCTGGTGTTAGGGAGTGTTCTAATTTCATTCTTTTACATGTAGCTGTCCAGTTTTCCCAGAACCACTTATTGAAGAGGTTGTCTTTTCCCCATTGTATATTATTGCCTCCTTTATCAAAAATAAGGTGACCATATGTGCGTGGGGTTATCTCTGGGCTTTCTGTCCTGTTCCATTGATCTATATTTCTGATTTTGTTCCAGTACCATATTGTCTTGATTACTGTAGCTTTGTAGCTTTGTCTGAAGTCTGGGAGCCTGATTCCTCCAGCTCCGTTTTTCTTTCTCAAGATTGCTTAGGCTATTCGGGATCTTTTGTGTTTCTATACAAATTGGGAAATTTTTTGTTCTAGTTCTGTGAAAAATGCCATTGGTAGTTTGATAGGGATTGCATTGAATCCATAGATTGCTTTGGATAGTATAGTCATTTTCAAAATGTTGATTCTTCCAATTCAAGAACATGGTATATCTCTCCATCCGTTTGTATCATCTCTAATTTCTTTCATCAGTGTCTTATAATTGTCTGCATACAGGTCTTCTGGCTCCTTAGGTAGGTTTATTCCTAGGTAGTTTATTTTTTTGTTGTTGCAGTGGTAAATGGGAGTATTTCCTTAATTTCTCTTTCAGATATTTCATCATTAGTGTATAGGAATGCAAGAGATTTCTGTGCATTAATTTTGTATCCTGCCACTTTACCAAATTCATTGATTAACTCTAGTAGTTTTCTGGTAGCATCTTTAGGATTCTCTATGTATAGTATCATGTCATCTGCAAACAGTGACAGCTTTACTTCTTCTTTTCTGATTTGGATTCCTTTTATTTCTTTTTCTTCTCTATTGCTGTGGCTAAATCTTCCAAGACTATGTTGAATAATAGTGGTGAGAGTGGACAACCTTGTCTTGTTCCTGATCTTAGAGGAAATGGTTTCAGTTTTTCACCATTGAGAATGGTGTTGGCTGTGGGTTTGTCATATATGGCCTTTATTATGTTGAGGTAAGTTCCCTCTATGCCTACTTTCTGGAGGGTTTTTATCATAAATGGGTGCTGAATTTTGTCAAAAGCTTTTCCTGCATCTATTGAGATGATCATATGGTTTTTATCCTTCAATTTGTTAATATGGTGTATCACATTGATTGATTTGCGTTTATTGAAGAATCCTTGCATTCCTGGGATAAACCCTACTTGATCATGGTGTATGATCCTTTTAATGTGCTGTTGGATTTTGTGTGCTAGTATTTTGTTGAGGATTTTTGCATCTATGTTCATCAGTGATATTGGCCTGTAGTTTTCTTTCTTTGTGACATCATTTTCTGGTTTTGGTATCAGGGTGATGGTGGTCTCGTAGAATGAGTTTGGGTGTGTTCCTCCCTCTGCTATGGTTTGGAGGAGTTTGAGAAGGATAGGTGTTAGCTTTTCTCTACATGTTTAATAGAATTCACCTGTGAAGCCATCTGGTCCTGGACTTTGGTTTGTTGGAAGATTTTTAAGCACAGTCTCAATTTCAGTGCTTGTGATTGGTCTGTTTATATTTTCTATTTCTTCCTGGTTCAGCCTCGGAAGGTTGTGCTTTTCTAAGAATTTGTCCATTTCTTCCAGGTTGTCCATTTTATTAGCATATCGTTGCTTGTAGTAATCTCTCATGATCCTTTGTATTTCTGCAGTGTCAGTTGTTACTTCTTTTTCATTTCTAATTCTATTGATTTGAGTGTTTTCCCTTTTTTTCTTTATGAGTCTGGCTAATGGTTTATCAATTTTGTTTATCTTCTCAAAGAACCAGCTTTTAGTTTTACTGATCTTTGCTATTCTTTCCTTCATTTCTTTTTCATTTATTTCTGATCTGATCTTTATGATTTCTTTCCTTCTGCTAACTTTGGGGGTTTTTTGTTCTTCTTTCTCTAATTGCTTTAGCTGTAAGGTCTGGTCTTTTATTTGAGATGTTTCTTGTTTCTTTTTTTTTTTTTAAATATATATATATATTTTAAAGTTATACAATTTTTATTTATTTATTTATTTATTTATGGCTGTGTTGGGTCTTCGTTTCTGTGCGAGGGCTTTCTTTAGTTGCGGCAAGTGGGGGCCACTCTTCATCGCCGTGCACGGGCCTCTCATTATCGCGGCCTCTCTTTTTGTGGAGCACAGGCTCCAGATGCGCAGGCTCAGTAATTGTGGCTCACGGGCCTAGTTGCTCCGCGGCATGTGGGATCTTCCCAGACCAGGGCTCGAACCCGTGTCGCCTGCATTGGCAGGCAGATTCTCAACCACTGCACCACCAGGGAAGCCCTCTTGTTTCTTGAGGTAGGATTGTATTGCTATAAACTTCCCTCTTAGAACTGCTTTTACTGCATCCCATAGGTTTTGGGTAATAGTGATTTCATTGTCATTTATTTCTAGGTATTTTTTAATTACCTCTTTGATTTCTTCAGTGATTTCTTAGTTATTAAATAATGTATTGTTTAGCCTCTATGTGTTTGTATTTTTTATATATTTTTTCCTGTAATTGACATCTAGTCTCATAGTGTTGTGGTAAGAAAAGTTAGTAGATACGATTTCAATTTTCTTAAATTTACCAAGGCTTGATTTGTGAGCCAAGATATGATCTCTCCTGGAGAATGTTCCATGAGCACTTGAGAAGAAAGTGTATTCTGTTGTTTTTGGATGGAATGTCCTAGAATTATCAATTAAGTCCATCTTTTTTTAATGTATCATTTAAAGCTTGTGTTTCCTTATTTATTTTCATTTTGGATGATCTGTTCATTGGTGCAAGTGGTGTGTTAAAGTCCCTTACTATAATTGTGTCACTGGTGATTGCCCCTTTTATGGCTGTTAGTAGTTGCCTTATGTATTGAGGTGCTCCTATGTTGGGTGCATAAATATTTACAATTGTTATATCTTCTTCTTGGATTGATCCCTTGATTATGTAGTATCCTTCTTTGTCTCTTGTAATAGTCTTTATTTTAAAGTCTATTTTGTCTGATATGAGAATTGCTACTCCAGCTTTCTTTTGATTTCCACTTTCATGGAATATCTTTTTCTATCCCCTCACTTTCGGTCTGTATGTGTCTCTAGGTCTGAAGTGGGTCTCTTGTAGACAGCATATATACAGGTCTTGTTTTTGTATCCATTCAGGTAGTCTATGTCTTTTGGTTGGAGCATTTAATCCGTTTACATTTAAGGTAATTATCGATATGTATGTTCCTATTCCCATTTTCTTAATTGTTTTGGGTTTGTTATTGTAGGTCTTTTCCTTCTCTTGTGTTTCCTGCCTAGAGAAGTTCCTTTAGCATTTGCTGTAAAGCTGGTTTGGTGGTGCTGAATTCTCTTAGCTTTTCCTTGTCTGTAAAGATTTTAATTTCTCTGTCAAATCTGAATGAGATCTTTGCTGGGTAGAGTAATCTTGGTTGTAGGTTTTTCCGTTTCATCACTTTAAATATGTCCTGTCACTCTCTTGTGGCTTGCAGAGTTTCTGCTGAAAGATCAGCTGTTAACCTTATGGGGATTCCCTTGTATGTTATTTGTTCTTTTTCCCTTGCTGCTTTTAATATTTTTTCTTTGTACTAATTTTTGATAGTTTGATTAATACATGTCTTGGCATGGTTCTCCTTGGATTTATCCTCTCTGGGACCTTCTGCGCTTTCTGGACTCGATTGACTATTTCCTTTCTCATATTAGGGAAGTTTTCAACTATAATCACTTGAAATATTTTCTCAGTCCCTTTCTTTTTCTCTTCTTCTTCTGGGACCCCTATAATTCGAATGTTGGTGCATTTAATATTGTCCCAGAAGCCTCTGAGACAGTCCTCAATTCTCTTTTTTCTTGATTCTGCTCTGAGGTAGTTATTTCCACTATTTTATCTTCCAGGTCACTTATCTGTTTTTCTGCCTCAGTTATTCTGCTATTGATTCCTTCTAGAGATTTTTAAATTTCTTTTATTGTATTGTTCATCATTGTTTGTTTGCTCTTTAGTTCTTCTAGGTCCTTGTTAAATGTTTCTTGTATTTTCTCCATTCTATTTCCAAGATTTTGGATCATCTTTACTATCATTACTCTGAATTCATTTTCAGATATACTGCTTATTTCCTCTTCATTTGTTTGGTCTGGTGGGTTTTTACCTTGCTCCTTCATCTGCTGTGTGTTTCTCTGTCTTCTCATTTTGCTTAAGTTACTGTATTTGGGGTCTCCTTTTTGCAGGCTGCAGGTTCGTAGTTCCCGTTGTTTTTGGTGTCTGCCCCCAGTGGCTAAGTTTTGTTCAGTGGGTTGTGTAGGCTTCCTGGTGGAGGGGACTAGTGTCTGTGTTCTGGTGTATGAGGCTAGATATTGTCTTTCTTGTGGGCAGGACCGTGTCCAGTGGTGTGTTTTGGGGTGTCTGTGACCTTATTATTATTTTAGGCAGCCTCTCTGCTAATGGGTGGAATTGTGTTCCTGTCTTGCTAGTTGTTTGACATAGGGTGTCCAGCACTGTAGCTTGCTGGTCGTTGAGTGGAGCTGGGTCTTAGCATTGAGATGGAGATCTCTGGGAGAGCTTTTGCCATTTGATATTACATGGAGCTGGGAGGTCCCTGGTGGACCAATGTCCTTAGCTTGGCTCTCCCACCTCAGAGGCACAGGGCTGAAACCCGGCCAGAGCACCAAGACCCTGTCAGCCACATGGCTCAGAAGAAAATGGAGAAAAAAAGAAAGAAAAAAAGAATAAATAACTAAAATAAACTAAAATAAAGTTATTAAAATAAAAATTTATTAAAAATTAAAAAATTAAAAAGTAATAAAATAAGAAAGTAAAAAGAGAGCAACCAAAGCAAAAAACATTCCACCAATGATAACAAGCGCTAAAAACCATGCAAAAAAAAAAAAAAACCACAAGGGACAGACAGAACCCTAGGACAAATGTTAAAAGCAAAGCTATACAGACAAAATAACACAAAGAAACATATATATACACTCTCACAAAAAGAGAAAAAGGAAAAAATATATATATAAAGAGAAAAAAAAAGGAAGAGAGCAACCAAATCAATAAACAAATCTACCGGTGATAATAAACTCTAAATACTAAACTAAGATAAACATAAAACCCAAAACAAGTTAAATGCAGAAAGCAAACTCCAAGTCTACAGTTGCTCCCAAAGTCCGCTACCTCAGTTTTGGGATGATTCGTTGTCTACTCAGGTATTTCAGAGATGCAGGGTACATCAAGTTGATTGTGGGGATTTAATCCACTGCTCCTGAGGCTGCCAGGAGAGATTTCCCTTATCAAGCATATCATTTGCAAATATCTTCTCCCATTTAGTAGGTTGCATTTTTGTTCTTTTGATGGTTTCCTTCACTATGTAAAACTTTTCAGTTTAATGTCATCTCGTTTGTTTATTTTTGTTTTTGTTGCCCTTCCCTGAGAAGACAGAGGCAAAAAAAATTGTTAAGATCAATGTCAAACAGTGGACTACCAATGTCTTCTTCTAGAAATTCTATAGTTTCAGAACTTATATGTAAGTCTTTAATTAATTTTGAGTTTATATTTGTATATGGTATGAAAAAGCAGTTCAGTTTTATCATTTTGCATCTAGCTGTCCAGTTTTCCCAACACCATTTATTGAAGGGACTGTCTTTTCCCCATTGTATATTCTTGCCTCCTTTGTCATAGATTAATTGACCATATGTGTGTGGATTTATTTCTGGGTTCCCTATTCAATTCATCTATATGTCTGTTTTTGTGCCAGTAACATACTCTTTTGATTACTATAGCTTTGTATTATAGTTTGAAACCAGGGAGCTTGATACCTCCAGCTTTGTTGATCTTTCTCAAAATTGTTTGGGATATTCAGGGTCTTTTGTGGTTCCATTCAAATTTTAGGATTATTTGTTCTAGTTCTGTGGAAAATGCCATGAGCATTTTGATAGAGATTGAATTGAATCAGTGTATTGCTTTGGATAGTATGGACACTTTAACAATATTAAATCTTCCAATCTATGACAACAGTATACCTTTCCATTTAGTTGTGCCATCTTCAATTTCTTTCATCAATATCTTATAGTTTTCAGAATATAGGTCTCTCACCTCCTTGTTTATATTTATTCCTAGGTATTTTATTCTTTTGATGCAATTATAATTGAGATGTTCCTCATTTCTTTTTCTGATAGTTTGTTATTAGTGTATAGATATACACTAATGACTTTACTGAATTTATTTATTAGTTCTAATAGTTTTTAGGTCGAGCCTTTAGGGTTCTAACTATATAGTATCATGTCATCTTCAAACAGTGACAGTTTTACTTCTTTCTTTCCAATTTGGATGCCTTTTATTTCTTTTTCTTGTTTTATTGCTGTGGCTAGGACTTCCAAAACTATGTTGACTAAAAGTGGGAAGCAGCTGCATAGCACAGGGAGATCAGCTTGGTGCTTTGTGACCACCTAGAGGGGTGGGATAGGGAGGGTGGGAGGGAGGCTCCTGAGGGAGGGGATATGGGGATATATGTATACATATAGCTGATTCACTTTGTTATACAGCAGAAACTAACACAACATTGTATAACAATTATACGCCAATAAAGATTTTAAAAATAATAAAAATTTAAAAAGAACAATAAAAGTGGTGAGATTGAGCATCCTTTATTGTTCCTGATCTTAGGGGAAAAGCTTTTAGCTTTTCACCATTGGGTATGATGAACCTATTTACAAAACAGAAGTTGAGTCACAGATGTAGAAAACAAACTTATGGTTACCAAGGGGGATGGGGGGAGGGATCAACTGGGAGATTGGGATTGACACATACACACTACTACATATAGAATAGATAACTAATAAGAACCTACTGAATCGCACAAGGAACTCTATTAGATACTCTGTAATGAGGTATATGGAAATAGAATCTTAAAAAGAGTAGGTATATATGTATGTATAACTGACTTACTTTTTTGTACAACAGAAACTAACACAACATTGTAAATCAACTATACTTCAATTTAAAAAATTAATTAAAAAAACTATGGGATGCAGCAAAAACAGTTCTAAGAGAGAAGTTCATAGTGATACAGGCCTACCTCAAGAAATAAGAAAAATCTCAAATAAACAATCTAAATTTATACCTAAAGGAACTAGAAAAAGAAGAACAAACAAACCCAGAGTTAGTAGAAGGAAGGAAATAATAAGGTCAGATTGGAAATAAATGAAATAGAGTTTCATCTTCTATTATGTTTATTGCCAGGTCCACATTTTGCTTTGCCTCCAGTGCTATCATTCCACATATGTATTTTCTCACGTTAAAGTCTGCTCCTAGAATATCTTTAGTACCCCAAATAAAGCCCACTAACAGCTACTTCCCTCTCTTTTCAACTTCTCTTGAAAATGTACCTCATCGATGAATTATCTCTGACCAGAAAGAAGGCAGAGTGATCTCCTCTAACACCCTTTGTTAAACATTCTCAATTGATCCTTGATACAACAAAATACAGTTATACTTTCTTGTTCCACATATAATATATTCATTATTTAAACTTACATTTTAAAATTATGCTTATTTTTTTGTCCTAGATTATAAACCTAAAGCCATCAAGTTCTTTGCCTGATTTGGCATGGAATCTAGATCATCACCATATACCAAGAGGCATTTAACAAGTAACGTGCAAATCATTCATTATCTACAAAATTTTATAAACATAAATAGCCAAGCTGATTAAACAAAATACTAAAGAATCATGTTCTTCAACATCAGCGATTTCATTAATTCAATGTTCTAACTTCTTTATTGTCTGAGACACATCCCTAATTGATAGATGAACAATCCTTTACCATTTAGTGACAAAATCAAATAAACTACATGACAACCTGAACAATAAGACAAAAATTGATCTTTAAAGCTGCCCCCAAAAGACCCTGAATCAACAAGAAATAGATCAATTTAGTCATTAACAGTAGACAAGGCCATCACACCCAGGTCAAAAATTCAACTAAATTTGATCTAACGATCAAGAGGTCATTTTTTCCTTTTGCCATTTGCTAAAGTCTACTCATTTAGCCTCCCTTAACTCAATTTTTAAAAATATTTTAAGACAATGATAACATAGCACTTATTGATTTGAAAAATATTCCAATTTATAAAATAACTATAACACAAACACATTTTTATTGACTTTGTTTTTAATAGACAGTGGGCTAAGACTTAAAAGCACATTTTACAAGTGTAAAGTCCTCATATTTGAGCCACATACAAAAGAAATACTGCCTCCTTACTTACTGATAGATAGTATTAAAGGAGAAGGCAAATAAAATGGTTTGTACAAGCATCTGAGCTCATCATTCAGTAGAATCCATAAGAATGATAGGTCATGTGCTACAGTGGTTATTTCTGGAGAGCTGAACATGGCAATATTGTAAGATCAGCCTTATTCAGATTTTGTGACTGGTGATTCAGAAAAAGTCAGGCTGGAAACAAATGTAGGCTTGGAACAACTTCTCAAATGTTAGGTGCTCTGAGAATTTTGTAGTGACTTCAACTTTTTATTATTTAAAAAATGTTTTCATGGTATATGCCCAGTAGTGGGATTGCTGGGTCGTATGGTAGTTCTATTTTCAGTTTTTTAAGGAACCTCCTTACTGTCTCCATAGTGGCTGCATCAATTTACGTTCCCACCAACAATGCAAGAGAAAACCATAATTCAAAAAGAGTCATGTACCACAATGTTCATTGCAGCTCTATTTACAATAGCCAGGACATGGAAGAAACCTAAGTGTCCATCGACAGATGAATAGATAAAGAAGATGTGGCACATATATACAATGCAACATTACTCAACCATAAAAAGAAATGAAACTGAGTTATTTGTAGTGAGGTGGATGGACCTAGAGTCTGTCATACAGAGTGAAGTAAGTCAGAAAGAAAAAAACAAATACTGTATGCTAACACATATACATGGAATCTAAAACAAAAAATGTTCTGAAAAACCTAGGGGCAGGACAGGAATAAAGACGCAGACGTAGAGAATGGACTTGAGGAAACAGGGAGGGGGAAGGGTAAGCTGGGACGAAGTAAGAGAATGGCATTGACATATATACACGACCAAATGTAAAATAGATAGCTAGTGGGAAGCAGCCGCATAGCACAGGGAGATCAGCTCGGTGTTTTGTGTCCACCTAGAGGGGTGGGATAGGGAGGGTGGGAGGGAGATGCAAGAGGGAGGAGATATGGGGAAATATATACACGTATAGCTGATTCACTTTGTTATACAGCGGAAACTAACACACCATTGTGAAGCAATTAGACTCCGATAAAGATGTTTTTAAAAAATGCAGAATCTAGTTGTCTTCTATAAGGCAACATTAAAGAGATTTGTAAAAATAGAAAATGATTCTACTCTTTCATTAGTATTTTTGGAAAATAAGTTTTTTTCAAAACTAAAAAAAAAAAAAAAAAAATTTTTCGGAGACCCCATAAAGGTTTGAAAAACTATGAAAGTTCAAATGAATGTTTGTCCTCCAAAAAGCAAAATTAGACAAAACAATCAAAAACCTGGAGAAAAGACATCAGGGCACAAAACTAAAACATGACAATTGAAGGTTGATTCTGAAGCCAGACTACCTGGTGAAGTTCTAGCTCTAGCACCTGTTAGCTGAGTAGTTAGGAAAAGTTTCTTTCAAGTGACAAATGGGGATAATAATAGTACCTGCTTCAAAGACTTCTGTGTGTTTAGGTACAGCTATTAGAACAGTGCTGGGCACATAGGAAGTACTACACATGATAATGTTGATCATGATGACAACAATGCGGACCTATAAACTTTTCTGTCATTAGTGCATTTCCTGAAAGCATCACCAGATTAGTTTGTCTGTATTTCTTTTATTGAGGTTCTTTGTGCTTAAGCCAAAAGAGATAAGTAGCTGCTTGTTTTCTGATATTCCTAATAAGATGAGACCTATTCCAGTGAAGCATTCTTTTTAGAAGAGTAGTTGAAATTCCCCAACGTGATGAGTCCTCCAGGGGAAAATAATGGTCTTCAACTTAAAATAGAAGTTTAAAAAAAAAGAAATTTCAAAATATTAAAAGTACTATGATGATGTCTGAAAATTAAAAAAATTGCAAAAGATAAAAACAGCCATTTCTAATATGGTAATTATTGTCTGAAATGAGTGCCAATTATAGGTCAGAGGAACCTACAAAATACTGCATATTCTATTACACATTACCAATTTGGTTAAAGAGGGATGGCAGTATCTGTATGCATATTGTACAAAGACAACATATTGCAAATATATTTCTATAGTTATATTACCTATTTTACTGCTGCATGTCTAATGAACAAGGGAATTCCACTCTTCATTATTAGCCTGCAGGACTGGCATTTGCTTTACAAGGAAATTGTCAATACAGGAAAGGGGAGATCTCAGAAGTTATCCACTCTACTAATCAGCTCATTTACGACTGGCACATGGATTAAAAAATTGCCCAGCATGGAATCAGAAGCCAGTATTACAGTGTTTTATATCTAGGTATGAGATATAAAATGGTCAATTAGCAGTGTCCTAATAAACAAATGTATTTTGAACAAGAAAGCATTTCAAAACCATTTTTGCTGTGTCTTAATGTTTCAAGCACTTTACCCAAATACTCTTACCATATAAGTACTCTCCCACTGGGATGGACTGGTCCAGGATATTTCAAAATATCATTTTAAGGAACACATTCTTGTTTTTCCCTAATCTTACAAGCTTTACTTTCAAAGACCTTTAACAACAGGTGTTAATAAGGTAGTTATCACAATTGGCTACTGTTTATATATATTTAACACTAAGTATTAGAGAATATAGTGATGATAGATAGAATATATTATCATCATTATTTATTTTCCATTATTTTTGGAGTGTCTATTGCCTTTAGGAAATATTACTTGGCAAAAAGCACAATATTCTCTAGCACCACTTTTGCTGTGGTTTTCTAGAAATGCCAAATGCTACAAGCCTCCAGGGGATGAAGACAGTTTTGCAAACATGGATGAGTGCTTCATTTGGTGACTTTTCACTTAGCAGTCCTCAACAGAACCACTTCTGCACTGATTATTTCTGACGCCATTCTATTTTGAGATGATTTCTCT
This sequence comes from Balaenoptera ricei, assembly GCF_028023285.1. Classification (NCBI taxonomy): domain Eukaryota; kingdom Metazoa; phylum Chordata; class Mammalia; order Artiodactyla; family Balaenopteridae; genus Balaenoptera; species Balaenoptera ricei. The sequence goes on from NC_082642.1 coordinate 132,832,044, forward strand.
AGCAAAATTTACGTTGGAAAAATCACAAACACAAGGAGAATGTTTTTTGTTCCCATAACACATTATTTAACAGCATTTTCTCCAAGGGACAGTTATTTTCCCTTCTGGAACATTCTTCTTATGAAGAACTATTTTAAACATGTAGAGATATTGTTTTACAAATAAATTATGACAGGATTTCTGTGAAGATGCTAAGTAACTTATATGAGAACCACTGTTTCAGATTTTGCAGGAATTTCAGAATCCTACTTTGAAGAGAACATTATGGCCAGGATCACTGTAGCTAAATGGGAACAAAAGCAATTATCTCCTACAGACAGCCTTTAAAAGAAGCCACCTTTACTCAATTCTCCAGATACTTATGTAAAAAATGATGTTTGGCATTTGATTCTACTAGAAAACCCTCACCTTTCCTCCAGCTACTTGGTTACGTAGACTTGACCTTAGATATCACAGAAGAAATACAGACTTCAGGTAAATGAAACCAAATTAACACATGAACATCTAGTGTTTCCAATTCTAATGATTTCTTGGGCAACTAGATTTTACTTCACTTTACTTCACTCTTGATAAGAAAAGTAATCATCAGTGATATATTAATAAAATACCTTTAAAATCATGTATCTGACAGTTTAAGGTAAAGTTTATGCTCCAGGAGTTCAAATTTTACTGCATTTTTAATAATTTGTAAATCATGTTGACACTTTTAAGAAAAATGTCCATATTATCTAAGTCCAAATTTTACTGCTTTATTATTTCTATTATGTATTTTGAAAATGGAACTCTTTTGACCTTAAATAACCAAGTAACAAAATAAAGTAGTAAAAGAAACTGAAAAGCCGTGCATCTGACTCTTTACTTCAAACCATTAAAAATCAGAAAAAAATTGATGACTTAATTCACAACCAATAGAAAAAAGAAAAAAATCTTTCTTTATACTGAAAGTGTATAGCTAGATCAGTATGAATAAAAATGAGTAATTTCTGGTTGGTCAAGATAATGGGTAGTTATTATTGTACCGATATATTTAATAGCTTAACCCAGATGGCACTACCTTTCTTTGTCTGTTCTTTGTGAGAAATTACTTGGCTATTTACTACACTTATTTCCCAAAAGAATGCTTATTATTCTGGGAACACTACTTTACAAACACTCTATCATAAAGAAAAATAGGAAAAGATAATGTCCTCCACCTTTGAAATCTCAATAACATTTTAATGTTAAAAATGATTTGCTTTTTCCTATATCAGTGGTAACACAAATACAGGCATATTTCAGAGATATTGTGGGTTTGGATCCAGACCACTGCAATAAAGTGAATATTACAATAATGTGAGTCACACAAATTTTGTGGTTTCCTGGTGCATATAAAAGTCATGTTTACACTATACTATAGTCTATTAAGTGTGCAATAGCATTATGTATAAAAATGTGCATACCTTAATTAAAAACACTTTATTAATTAAAAATGCTAACCATCATCTGAGCCTTCATAGAGTCTTAATCTTTTTGCTAGTGGAGGGTCTTGGCTTGATGTTGATGCTGCCGACTGATCAGGGTGATGGTTGTTGAAGGCTGCGATGGCTGTGACAATTTCTTAAAATAACACAACAGTGAAGTTTGCTGCATCGATTGACTCTTCCTTTCACTAATGATTTCTCTGTAGCATGCAATGCTGTTTGATAGCATTTTACCCACAGTAGAACTTCTTTCAAAATTGGAGTCAACCCTCTTATGCCCTGCAGCTTTATCAACTGAGTTTATGTAATATTCTAAATCCTTTGTTGTCATGTCAACTATCTTCACAGCATCTTCACCAGCAGTAGATTCCATCTCAAGAAACCACTTTTTTTTTTTTTGCTCATGCATAGGAAGCAACTTCTCATCCTCTAAAGTTTAATCATGAGATTGTAGCAATTCAGTCACATCTTCAGACTCCACTTCTCATTCTAGTTCTCTTGCTATTCCTACCACATCTGCAGTTACTTTCTCCACTGAAGTCTTTAACCCCTCAAAGTCATCTATGAGAGTTGGAATTAACTTCTTCCAAATTCCTGTTTATGTTGATATTTGACCTCTTCCAATGAATCACAAATGTACTTAATGGCATGTAGGATGGTGAATCCTTTCCAAAAGGTTTTTCAATTTACTTCACTCAGATTCGTCAGAAGAATCACTACCTATGGCAGCTATAGCCTTACAAAGTGTATTTCTTAAATAATAAGACTTGAAAGTCAAAATCACTTCTTGGTGCATGGCTGCAGAATGGATGTTGTTTGAGCAGGCATGAAAACATTAATCTCATTGTACATGTCCATGAGAACTCTTGAGGATCAGGTGCATTGTCAATGAGCAGTTATGTTTTGAAAGGAATCTTTTTATTATGAGCAGTAAGTTTCAACAGTGGGCTTGAAATACTTAGCAAACCATGTTGTAAACAAGTGTGCTGCCATCTACACCCTGTTATCTCATTAATAGAGGACAAGCAGAGTAGATTTAGCATAATTCTTAAAGGCTTTAAGAGTTTCAGAATGGTAAATGAGCACCGGCTTCAACTCAAAGTCTCAAGCTCCATTAGCCCCTAACAAGAGAGTCAACCTGTCCTTTGAAGCATTGAAATCAGGCATTGACTTCTCTCTAGCTAGGAAAGTCCTAGATGTGACATCTTCTTCCAATAGAAGCCTGTTTCATCTACACTGAAAATCTGTTGTTTAGTGTAGCTAGATATTCTGGAACACCTGATGCAGTTTCTCCATCAGCACTTGCTGTTTCACCTTGCACTTTTATGTTATAGAGGCAACTTCTTTCCTTAAACCTCATGCACCAACCTCTGCTAGCTTCAAACTTTTCTTCTGCAGCTTCCTCTCCTCTCTCAGCCTTCACAAAGTTGAAAAGAGTTAGGGCCTTGCTCTTGATTAGGCTTTGGCTTAAGGGAATGTTATGGCTGGTTTGGTCTTCTATCCAGACCACTAAAACTTTCTCTTTATCAGCAATAAGGCTGCTTCGCTTTCTTACCATTTGCGTATTCACTAGAGTAGCACTTTTAGTTTCCTTCAAGGACTTTTCCTTTGCATTCACAACTTGGCTAACTGTTTGGCACAAGAGGCCAAGCTTGCAACATAACTCAGCTTTCGACATGCCCTCCTCACTAAGCTTAATCATCTCTAGCCTTGGATTTAAAAGTGAGAGACAGCAGCACTTCCTTGCACTTGAACACTTAGAAGCCATTGTAGGGTTATTCATTGGCCTAATTTCAATATTGTTGTGTCTCAGGGAATAGGGAGGCCTGAGGAAAAGGAGAAAGACAGGGAACAGCCAGCTGGTGAAGCAGTCAAAACACACACAACTCTTAACAATTAAGTTCATCTTAAATAGGAGTGGCTGGCGATGCCCCTAAATAATTACAATAATAACATCAAGGATCACGATACACACATAATAATGATGAAAAAGTTTGCAGTATTGTGAGAATAATCAAACTGTGACACAGAGACATGAAGTGAGCAAATGCTGTTGGAAAAATGGTGCCAATAGACTTGCTCAACACAGGGTTGCCACAAACCTTCAGTTTGTATAAGAAAACACGATTATTTGTGGTGTGTAATAAAGTGCAGTAAAGTGAAGTAGGTCTGTACTAAAAAATCCTGTTTGACAGAAATCCAACAAGAAGCTGAAGTAACATGCCAGGCATGTGGGAAAAACACTGTGGAAAAAAAAAAATGCAGTAACCCTTTACCCAATAAATTCCTAGCATTTTAACAGATGGCTTTGTTATTGGCACTCACACATTATTTCAACAATTACCATGCTGTCTGCCAATCATTGCTTACTAAAATTTGTAAGGACAAAAATGATGCCCATTCCTGTGAAAATACAGTTGACCCTTGAACAACACAGGTTTGAACTGCATGAGTCCACTTATACATGGGTTTTTTTCAACAAATACATACTGCAGTACTATACCACCTAAGGTTGGTTGAATCGATGGATGTAAAACCAGATACGGAGGTTAGTGCCCTTAACCCCCATGTTGCTCAAGAGTCACCTATATTGAGTTAAGAAGTTCAAAAGTATGATACCCTTATTAATATTACTTATTGCATATTAAATCAAATGAAATATAATACTAATCCTGAGAAGTAGCCTCTTAAAATATAAAAATACCTCGTCCGAATCTATTTCTGCTCTGTACTCTTATTCCGCCAACTCGGCTCCCTGTACAAGTCTAATCTATGTTCAAGCTTATTTAAACATATGAAACATTTCAGAGTTCAGATATGAAATTTATCCTGTTACTCAAGCTTTCCCTACTAGCAAACTTGGCTTCAAGCAGACCCCAGAGGCAAACCCTGTCAGAGAAAGATTCTCTAGGCCTACCTACCCTCTTCCAAATCCATCTCACTAGAGTAAACAAGCCACCAAAGAAAATCCCCATCCCTAAAACATTGCTTAGCTTTTGTGTTGGACTAGAGGGTATTATCGACATTCATTCAGAGTTGCAGTCCAGATTTCCCCTGTATTGGTTTCCACTATTACATCTATTATATGATATTCTTTTCAAGCTTATGTTTATAGGAGAAAATCTGAAATACTCAGCCATTGAGCAGACCAAACTCTTAAGCTCAATATACTTTTATCTTCTATGTATTTATGGTCCAAGACTGGCCTTCAGTTTAAAAGTAAAAGAATCAAATGAGACAAAGTATCAAAAAATATATTGCAACTCAATTTAGGGTTTGGTCTAGAAGGCCAAGGAGACTGTCACTTAAGAGACAACTTCAGCCTCTCAACAAATCAAAGTTTATTTTCTTTGACTAGTTCCTTAACTGAAATGAAAAGGTAATTTGGATCATTTCTTGACATGCCCAAGCAACTAGTAAATTGAGTCAATCAGCCATAAGAGGTACAATAAACATTAATGTAATTGATATTAATCATATCCACTGCAATTATGTAAATATAGCTTGGAATGCCGTGTGTCAATTTAGTATGCTACTGGTGCTTTTAGAGAACCTGTGAATTTCTAAACTCAAAGGCACTAAGAATGCTTGAAAAGCGTTGATATTGCCATGAGCTATGTTCCAGCTGACTTAGGTATTAAAATCATCTTGACTTAAGATGGTTACATCCCAATAAACCCATGGTTAAGTTGAAAATATCCTAAGTCGAAAATGCATTTAATATACATAACCTACCAAATAACACTGCTTAGCTTAACCACCTTAAATGTGCTCAAAACACTTACATTAGCCTACAGTTGGGCAAAATCACCTAACACAGAGGCTATTTTATAATAAAGTGTTGAATATTTCCTGGAAGTTACTGAATACTGTATTGAAAGTTAAATAAAGAGCGATCATATGGGCACAGAATGGCTGTAAGTGTATTGATTGTTTACCTTTGTGATCGCGTGGCTGACCGGGAGCTGCAGGTCATCACCACTGCCCAGCATCATGAGAGAGTATCATACTGTATATCGTTAGCCTGGGAAAAGACCAAAATTCAAGCTTCGAAGTACAGTTTCTACTGAACGCGTTATCATTTTCACATTATTGTAAAGTCAAAAAATCGTCAGCTGAACCATCATAGGTTGGGAACCATCTGGATAGGCTGAAAGCTACTCTTGTCACATCTCACAAATAAAGCTCTGAGTGATTCCATCCTAGCCCTCTGGTGAAGCACAATTAGATGAACTAGATGAATTTTTATGCCTTGTATTACATTAACAGCCAATGAATTGAGGTTCTTCATTTGCACATGGGGGCATGAGAGGAAAGGAAGCACTGAATTGTCTTTCAGAATGTGTGGCCCTGAAATCTATTTTTGTAGGTGAGCCCTTTGAGATGCCTTCTGAATAAGGGCTCAAATTATTAAAACAAAATGCCATCGTCTATGGCAAAGAAAGAGTTTGACTACATGAATGAGACAAAACAGAAACCCCTGGGAGTTAAAGGAATGCTTTAAAACTAGGATAAGACAATTGTGTTTCTGTTACATATTACAAAAATGTAACTTCAGGAACATCCGTCTCTGTTTCTGCTTTTGCAATTTTAAGTTTTAGTTAAAAATTCTCAGCCATATCTTGCTCTCTTTCTATTGCGGAGATATAGCTCATGTGATGTCACAAGATGAAGGCTGCTAAGGCAGCTGCTCAACATAAAAGGTCTCTAAAAAGCAATAGCTACAGCTGTATCAAATCTTCCCTGTGGAGCCATATTCAGACACATGAGCCAAACTCATATCATGTGTCTTCTTCCTCTCATACAAATGAAAAGCAAAACACTGGGGGGAAAAAGGCAGTAAAATCAACATTAGGCCTGTCAACTTAATTATTTCAGCACAAGTTATTGAGTTTTATGTAATGGATTCACCCCAAATTATGTGCTCCTATAAAACAATCATCTTTGATAACAGATATTGTTATTTAACTTATGGCTTATTTTCCATTTAGAATCACCTGGTATTTAATGTCACATGTTTTAGGCAATAGATGGACTCCTCTATATAAATACAAAGCATCAAAAATTTAACCTGCTTGCTCTTCTAATCAGAGGCAGCTCTACTGTGAAGTGATCTAGGTAGCCACCAAGGACTTAATAGAGGAAGTTTCAAGTAATACAGTCAATTTTACTCTTACCTTACAGAATTAAGAATAAAATTCAGTTTTCACAACATTTGATAAAACATGTATTTTGTTTCTTTTATTAGAATTTTAAATAACAAGATAAACAAGTGTATCACACACACAGACAAGAGTATTATGAAGTCACAATATGGCTTTGGTTGGGTGTCTCACTAATTCTAGGCCCACCTTTATTTCAAATGGATAATATTTGAGAAAAATGATTAGCCTCAACCCAAACGCCTAATATATCCAGCCACATTCACCAGAGCTATGCATTTCAGTTCAGAATTTTGTCATTTTATTTCACTCACAAAATTCTTTATGACTGAATCAGTTCACTTATATCATATGTATAAATGATGATCAATGGCTTGGAAAAACCAAAAAGCCAAAAACACTCATATTCTTCAACCCAGTGATCCAATTCCTGAAAATCTGTCCTATGGAAATAACATAAAAAACAGCAGCAAAGTAAGCACATGCTCGGTGCACTGCTGTTTTAGGGGAAAAATACTTCTACATGTTTGCTAAATTATTCTATATTCACTATATGATATATTATATAGCTATTAAAATTATTGAAAGCTGTGTATTCTTATATTTAATAAGCAAAAGACTATTTGAAGGTGCTGTTTATATTTGCTCACCTTTAGTGCTACCTGGCGTTCTCCCTCATCTTTCTTGTGAACTGCTCGCACTCTGGTCACCAGTAATCTCCTAATGGTTAAATTCTGGGCCACTATCAACCTGTTATTTTGATTGACTTCAACAAGGAGCAAAAGGAACTCAACCTTCTCTGCCATCACCTTCCATTTCTCCACTCCCTCCCTACCACATACACTTTGCTCCTTTTCCTGTATGCTCTAGTCGTAAACTTGGGGGCCTTCCTTGTCCCCTAAAATGATCTCTTAAATATCTGTTGTAATCCTGAGTTCCTCTCTATCTCCTGCACCAAGCTGCCTCGTTCAGTCCCTCATGATCTCTTCCCTAAACTACTGCAATTGCCTCCCTGCTCATCTCTCCGGTCCCAGTTTCTCCCCAGTCTATTTCATCCTCCACCTTCCCAATTTCTCACCATGTCACTTTCTCTTTAAAATCATTGATGCCTTCAAATTAAGCTCACATAGCTTGTATAACATGCAAGGACTTTCTTGCATATCTCCTTTTCTCAATGGCCCTATTTCACATTGCTATGTGCTCCCACTTATACTGAACCACTTGCATCTCCCCTCATTTCTGCACCCATTGGAATCCCTGCCTGCAATGTCTTTTCTTACCTTATTTGCCTCACTCGCTCACCTGTGTCTCCTTTTACTATTCCAGAGTACTCTTCACATAACTTCTAATTTAACTGTTTACATGTGCATCTCTTCCACTATATCTTGACCTCCTCTGGTCAGGCATTGTGTCATATTCATTTTTTTATCCCCAACTATGTTATAACCTCTGGTATTTAGTAGAAGCCTAAGAAATATTTATTGAATGAATGAATGAGTGAATGAAAGGAGTAAATAAAGGACGTACAGCTATGTAAAATATGCATACATGTAGGCAAAGACTAGAAGTAAATGTGGGAAATAGAACAGCTAATTTCTGATAACTGAATTAAAAGTATTCCTATTTTTAGTTATTTTATGAAAATATTACAGTAATAAAGATCTTTAAAATCCATAGTAAATGCCTACTATAGAAATTTCCATTGATGCATAAATGCTGATTAGCAATATTCTCATTGCTTATAGTACTGGTAACTTCTGTACGTACTAGTGTGATATAAGTAGAGATTTTTTGAGAAAACTTTTAGGCCAAATAGAGTTCCTGTATACAAAATTATTGGTCCAAAGTCACAATATTCAAAGTCATTCAAGATATTAGAATCTTGGGGACTTATTTGAAATGGACAGGCAATTTCTGAAAGGTTTGCTTAAGGCTTCTGTCCTAAGTAGTAACTTTGCTAGTTCATGTATGCAGTTCTGTCCATATGCAGAATATGGAATTGCAAATGGGAATGAAATGCTCATCAATCAAACATCAAATACTAACAAAATCAGAAACTCTTTGCATTTCCAATTATGCTAGATCACTTTACATATCCCAAGCTCCCTAGCAGATAAACAACTTCTTGTGAGAAATAATAAAATATCATGCTTTCTTAGAATATATACATATAAGTAGAGAAGAATAGCAAGAATATGCGATCAGAGATAATCTCTTTTTAATCAACCATGATTAGTCATGTATCTTAACTGATACTACTTTCTGTAAGAATGTTCTTTGCCCTTTATCATTAGCTGAAGTTACAGTGGAAAAAAAAAAACAATTTCCATGACTACTGATATATAAAATCATATAGGAGCAGGAACCTAAATATTTTAAATATGTTTTACTGCTTATTAGAAAAATCACATGATATTAATCAGTTCCCTCTCTGCTGGCTGAAATTCTTCCATGGTAGCCTAAAGAGCTTAGAACTATAAAAGACTATAGAGATCATCTAGAGCTTCTAACTTTTGCACATCCTGCTACATAGAAAATGGTAATATTTAAGCCAAATACTATGGGAGGGGAGTTACTACATGGTGGACCACTACAGAGAACTGCTCTTAAATCTTAGGCATCAAAATCTCAGGAGTTTATCAGGATGTCCCTGGTGGTTCAGTGATAAAGAATCCACCTTCCAATGCAGGGGACTAGGGTTCAATCTCCGGTTGGGGAACTAAGATCCCACATGCTGCGGGGCAACTAAGCCTGGGCGCCACAACTACTGAGCTCCAGCACCTCAATGAGAGAGCCCGCATGCCGCAAGCTACAGAGCCCACACGCCCTGGAGCCCGCGCGCCACAACTAGAGAGAGAAAACCGGCACGCCACAACTAGAGAGAAGCCCGCGTACCACAACAAAGAGCCCACACGCCTCAACAAAAGATCCCGCATGTGGGTGCCGCAACTAAGACCCAAGGCAGGTAAGAAAGAAAGAAAGGATGAAAGAAAGAATTCACTGAAAAAAAAAATCTCAGGAGTTTATCAAAGGAGCCATACAAATCTGGTAATGTAATTTCAACTGTTATAAAGTTTTGAATGGTTGTAGGAATACAAAACAAAACAAATGATGCTCAAATTTTAAAGAAATTATATTAAATTAATTTACTAATATATAATTAATAAATTATATAAATTTAATAATAATAAAAAATTATATAAAATTAATAAATTTTTAATTAATAAAATTAATATATATTAATAATTTTATATAATAAAATTATATAAAGTTAATAAATTAATTCCAGTCCCATAGCATTTTAAATATCACATTTCATTTCAAACTTTAAGGATCTAAGCAGGCTGCAGTCTTGGTCTAGCCCGTGGTCACTGGGATTGGAGAATATGTGTGGTTGTGCCTTCATATCAGCTAAAATCTATCTGAGCTTCACGTCTGTCCCAATCCCTGCTCATCTTCTCTTTCCTCCTCTGGTCTCTGATCAAGGGCAGGTGGACTCAGAGCCTGGATTCTCCTTCCTCAGCCCCCTCTCCACATCCCTCCATACCCTGCAGGAAGCTGTCCCCTGCAGCAGCCATCCCGGCCTCGGGGTAGCTGGGTGTTAGGGCTTCGTGCCCTCTGTAGACTCTAACTTAACCTTGGCATGTTTGTGGGAGCCTAGAGCATCCTCCTTTTTTAAAATCTGGCCTCTGGCTGGCAAGGACGATGGCTTATTTGTCCCTCTTCATCTTTAGCTTGTATATCACTATGATCTTCTTTCTTCTCTGTTTTTCCCGTTTGTGCCATTCTGAGAGTGCCTCACCATCCAAGCTATCAGATGAACTAGACAAGGGGATCTGAGCCCCATAGCCCTTCTCCCAGAGCTTTCTGGTGGCATCATCCACATCCTCTGAGGCCTGAGGGGGACGGCACGGTAGCCGGATAGGTGGTTGACTCGGATAGTTCTTCCCTTGATCTTGATTCCATTAAAATTGTCAATGGTCAAACTTGTACTCCTCTGGTCCTCATAGCGGATAAGGCAGAATCCTTTACACTTCCCTGTCTTCCTATCCTGCACGAGACTAATGCTAACAATCTCCCGGTACTGGGAGAATACACAGAGGCTATCTCCTTCAGTCAGTTCATAAGAAAGGCCTCCCAGGAAGATCCAGGCACTGTCCTTGTACTCGGAGTGCCATGATGCCTCAGCTATCACCATAGTACCGGCCTCTCATTCATTCAGCTTGTTAACCAGCTGCACCTTGGTTAGCGGGTTCATCTCCCTGGCCTGGGGCACCACACAAGAGCACCTCAATGTCTGGGCAAAGCCCACTTCTGGTGGACACAGGAGAGTGCTGCTTCTGGCGAAGACCTTCAGGGCAGGTGACCCACACCTGCCCTGCTCTCCCCACATGCCCTCAGCTGCCATTCAAGTTTCAACTTTTCATGGTACCTCATTCACCATGAAGAAGTGTGCTACTGCTCACTACTTTGAAAGCCCTAATCTAGTCCATTGTAAAAATAGATGATTAGATTGAAACAAAGTCTTCCGTTCTGAAAAGATGTCTGATCATAGAAGTTGTAACTTCTGTTTCATTTTTTTTCCTTATAATAAATCCATTTGAGAGTCTACAATGTGCTAGTTTCACTTTGGCTAAATTATTAAAAGTAAATTTTAAAAGTAAATATGTTACAAGGAAGAAACTTAGACTGAGCTTTACTTAATATGACTCATTGTATTAGAGTTCTCCAGAGAAATAGAACCAATAGGATGTAGGTAGGTAGGTAGATAGATAGACAGACATATACCTATGTATAAAGAGATTTATTATAAGGAATTGGCTCATGTGGTTACAGAAGCTGAGAAGTCCCAAGATCTGCAGCTGGCAAGCTGGAGACCCAGAAGAACTGATGGTGTAGATTGTGTAGTTCCATTCTGAAAGCTGAAAGGCTCAAGACCCAAGAAAAGATGATATTTTAGTTCAGGTGGAAGGCCAGAAAAGACCGATGTCCCAGCTAAAAGCAGTCAGGCAGAAGGAACTCCCTCCTACTAAGAGAGGGTTAGCCTTTTTATTCTATTCAGGCCTTCAACTGGTTGGATGAAGGCCACCCACATTAGGGTGGGCAATCTGCTTTACTCATTCTACCAATTCAAATCTTATTCTCATCCAGAAACACCCTCACAGACACATCCAAAATAACATTTGACCAAATATCTGGGCACCACGTAGTCTAGTCAAGTTGACACATGAAATTAACGATCATACCCATCAGATTTCCAGATTAAGTCCCAAAGCCACTATAGTTCTGCTTCACTTTTTCATACTTATTTTATTGATGTAGAGAGTGATCCTTTGCTCTCAAAGATGGCAGTTCCCAGGATGAATGCAACACACATTTGTGTGTACAACCTAAAATGGCAATGAATACCCAATACCTACTAACATAAGCAATGACTCCACTGAGTGACTCGTGGCATTTTGCAGAGTCTTAGTTTGATTTGATTCTCAAAATCAGCCACCCAAATTTTTGTGAAACTACTGCTACTTCTGTAACCCACAAGTCTATAAGGACTGACTTTTTTTTCCCCAAAGTTGTGCTTCACTGGGTATGTCAGTCATTTGCTAGTAGTCCCACTTGAAAGCTTCGTGAAATAGTCACTTAGCTGCAATGCTCATACTCAATCTCATCATATGTCCAACCTGTTAAATTTGAAACCCAGAAGATAATTGCACACTTGCCACCCTGCTTTTGTTACTTCATTTCTATCATTATTGCTAGCACAGATAAAAGCACTCAAAATTGGCATATAATAGAGAAGTTGAGTAAGTATTAGAAACCCCTTTATACCTCTAGCACAGAAAACACACCTCTGCAGTTGTACAACTTGATCCATAATTAAATGTCATCTAAGAGGCAAGATATATGTATTTCTAGTGAATAAGTGGACTTCTTGATTTATTTTACTTATGAAAGATGGACTAATGACATATGCTTCAGTGAGATGTTATCATGGATATAGCTGATAAAATATAACCCTGTGTATTAGAGAAGGGATTTGAAAATACTTACTCAGCTCTGTCCAGGAGCTTAAATAATTTACCCCGAGTCTTTTCTATCACAAGCATCCAGGTTATTCTACACCCTTGAGACCATATGGGAACCAGGAGGTGGAAGTCAACCACTGTCAGTTATAAATCTGAAAGGCATTAGATGGAGGAACACACAAGGAAAAATATCCTCTCCAGCATCGATATTACTTGTATCATCATTAACAACAACACAAGTTACAAGTGTCTTACTGGAAAAATGATGAGAATAGAATTTGAAAAGCCTAGCTAAATAGGAATGTATAGCTATACATACGTACTCCCTCTTTATCTAAAAAGTCCACTTCACTAAAAAAAAGCTATATGAGGCACAGCAGGCCCGGTACCTAGGACCAGAATACTTTTTGAGGCCCATGAAAACGTCTTAATTCTTTAAAATCAGGAGAAAAATTAATTTCATGTCAAAGAAAATGTTTTAATGCATAATTATATCTTTAAATCAATGTAATCATAGAACATAATTTTTAATAATTGTGTTTAGGGATGATGGGGCCCATGAAGACAAAAGTGCTTAAAGCCCATAACGGTCGCAATGTGGTCCTGTTCCCCAAAGCTATGTTTACCCTACGTAGCCCTGCCTCCCTGGCCATAGCTGATTGAAACAGGGATAGATGCCTGACCTACATCAGGTCTATCAGATTCTGTCTCCTATGGGTTTGGAATTGAGATTTAAACTTAATAAGTATTTGTTAGTTTATGGGACCTGCACCTTTTGTAGCCTTTGGTACAGTCGTGTGTGTGATACAGTGATCTGTCTGCAAGAAAGAGAAAGGAAGAAGAGATGATGTGGCCTGTGGGACAGAGAGAATGAGACGGGGAGATGCTGCCTGAGTTCCTGGCGCTCCCTAGTCTCTGTAGGCCGGGGCTTGGTTGTCCAGACTTTCCTGGAATCTATGAGGTGTCCCAGTCTCCTTCCTTAAATTCTATTTTTTTGGCTAAGCTGTTTGAAATTTTTTTTGCTAATTTTAATCTAAGAGTACTGTATTAGTTTGCTAGGGCTGCTATAACAATGTACCACAAACTGGGTGGCTTAAGCAACAGAAATTTATTATCTCACAGTTCTGGGTACTACAAGTCTGAGATAATATTATCAGCAAGGTTGGTTTCTTCTGAGGGCTTTGAGGGAAAGCTATGTTCCACAATTTCTCTTTGGCTTGGAAATGTCTATCTTCTCTCTGTATCTCTTCATATTGTCTTCCCTCAGTGTGTGCCTGTGTCCAAATTTCCTCTCCTTATAACAGTCATACTGGATAAGGGCCCACCCTAATAAGCTCATTTTAATTTGATTATCTCTGTTAAGACCCTATCTCCAAATAGGTCACATTCTGAGGTATTCAAGGTTAGGACTTCAACATATGAATTGGTGGGGGACACAGTTTAACCTATAACAAGTATTAAAACAAGAGGGTAAATGTAGATTAAATTGTAGAGTGCCAATGTATTATTGTCATTGATATTTTTGATATATTTCTTCCATTTTATGGAATTTGAATTTTTAAAAGGCACTTTAACACATAGAGGAAATATCTCTGTAGAAGCAGTCTAGGGGAAAGGATAATTGCACAGGGCGGAGGTGATGGCTAGAAGACATGAAAGTGCAGACAGCATCCAAAATGGTGTGGAATGGTTTTTAGGGAATGAATCTCATTTTCATGTTAAGAGCTGCCTGTGCAAAGCCTTCATTCTAGTAACTTGAACATTATAAACCATGTTTTGTTAAATAATCCTCATATATAGACAGAGCCTTCAGAGTGTGTAACAGAAGTTCCTGAGTACATGTGTTAGCATTCCTGCGATTTCTGGACTATGGTATATAGCACAGTATATCATGTAATGTATAGCAAGAAGCTGGGAATCTAAAGACAGCATTAAATTAATGAAGTGTTGTACAGACAAGGGACATTCTCATTATGTTTCATTATTATTTTTTTTAATTTTATTTATTTATTTTTGGCTGTGTTGGGTCTTCGTTGCTGCGCATGGACTTTTCCTAGTTGCGGCAAGCGGGGGCTGCTCTTCATTTGCGGTGTGCGGGCTTCTCATTGTGGTGGCTTCTCTTGTTGCAGAGCACGGGCTCTAGGTGTGCGGGCTTCAGTAGTTGTGGCTCGCGGGCTCTAGAGCACAGGCTCAGTAGTTGTGGTGCACGGGCCCAGTTGCTCCGCGGCACGTGGTATCTTCCCGGACCAGTGCTCGAACCCATGTCCCCTTCATTGGCAGGCGGATTCTTAACCACTGTGCCACCAGGGAAGCCCTCATTATTTTTTGAAATAAGTTTTTGGGTCTTAATTTTTTCTCACATTCTTTTTAAGGAAGATTGACTGTAAAAATAATTGTAATTGTATCAGTTGCTTCAAAACTGTTTAATACATTAGATGGAAGGGAAATAAATAAATAAATAAATAAATAAATAAATGGCACTTTATATGTTTCCTCCTCCTTCTCCTAAACTTGACTGCCATAAACTTAATTTTGTCCATAATTTTCTTAGGCTTTAAATTTCCCAAACATGATACAGTATCCCATCATAGCGAAGAAAATGGACTCTAGAATCAGACCACCTGAGTTCAAAGCCTTCCTCTGCCTCTATAATGCAGTTGTAGGCAACCTATTTAATCTCTTTGTATCTCAGTTTCCACCACTATAAAGTAAAAATAAAAAGAGAACCTTATTCTTAAGGGTGTTAGGAAGATTAAATTAATTGATATAGATAAAGTGCCTGGCGTAGAGAGAGTGCCATTGAAGGCTTTGCTATTATTATTGTAGAGAATGAGTCCTGGCCTTCTTTTATGAAGTTCGCCTTTTATGACAGTCCTAAGGCAAATCTCAGCTGCTGACTGCCTTTCTTAGGTAGGTTAAAAGCACAGACTTACCTTGAGGTGAGGTCGTCTGGGTTCAGATCCACCACTTACTTCCCTAGCATCCCAGAGTATGTAACCTCACTTTCCCCATCTGTGAAATGGAGATAATGGTACCTACTGTACAACATTTGTTGTTATAATTGAATGAGTTAATTTATGTAATGCACTCAGTACATACCAAGTGTACACCTACCTTAGTTATCATCGCCACTACTGGCTGAATTAACCAGGTGGCAATCCCTGACACTGAGCAGAGCCACCAATGACATAGCACTGACCCTGGTGAAGCTCATGGCCAGACCACTGCTAGACTCTACAGAGTTTTGTGAATTTTTGAATACTCTTTACTCTCTTGGAATTTATAGTCAGAGTTAAAGTCCTAATTTGAATAGCTTTGGCCTATGTATAAACACAATTTAGTTTACTTTTATGGTTTGTTTCAAACAATTTTTTAAAATATTATAAGAGCAGTGCTTGAGAAATATGTCTTAAATTTGTCACTTTAACTGTAAGTTAAGGACAGACATAACCTCAATGTAAAATACCTATAACCCCATGCCATGCAATTAAATATTTCTGGACCACTGCTCCCAAAGAATGGGGTAGGGGGGGGAATTATGTATGAAACATGTATTGATATTTATACAGTATTTATAAGTACTTAAAAATTTTTGGCCTCCCTTTGGGGAAGGGAATCTAATTTTCTGATTAATTAGTATAAGACAATTCATTTCCCTAAGGTATAGAAATCAATAGAATTTACAGATATTTGATAACAATTTGATGATCACTCTCTTCAAAATGTCTGTCTATGTGACACAGAGAAAACAACAATTAGATGTAAAATATGTAAAACAAAGCTCTTATTTTATTTGCATTTCAGAGCAAGAACATTGACAATGCAGTATTACTTTGCTGATATTATAGCACAAGAAAGAAATTTAGTCACACCTCTGATAAAAGAGATCATCTTGGAATTCTATACTTGTATAATTGGGGAAGTCTAATACACAGAAGTAAAAACATTTCCCACAGTGGTGCTAATTACTGTACAGTATCCATAACCTTTAGAGCACTGAGCTTAATTCAAACAGAAATAGCAGATGGTGTTTCAGGAAAACAAGCATTTATACATTTTTTTTCCCTTTTCATATGCAGCTATTAGAGAAAAGCATGTTGGAAGTTTATTGAGATCCAATTCTATTTTGTTTTCTATTCTGCATTCTATATATTTTATTCTAATAACAATGAAATTAAATTAATTTTAACTTAAGAAAGAATATTATACTCATCAAATATCATGTAGAAAACATATTTTATTTATCTTGGCAAAAGTTCCACTCATTTGATAAGATAAAAGAATAAGCTTTTCAAATGTATACTGTATTTCAGATCATGATTTATTATTTTGTGCTTTATATTTGCTTTTGGAAGTGGACCACTTTGGGAGAATTCAGATTAGAGCAAATGGAAATACTGGCTAGAATTTGAAACAAGTGACATCTTCTGACATCAATTTGTACCATTTTCTATAAACAAACAAAGCCTGGATAAATCTACAACAATAATTGAAAGACTTGCAGGCAGAAACGCCCAGAGAGGCTCTCTCAAGAGGATGACATCATGATTTATAACAATCTTGTTAAACTTCAAATATATTCCTCCTGAGTGTAGTTTTGCACATCTGTCTTTACATCTACTCTTTGGCTTCCATTTTTATTTCTCTATTTCTATGAATATTCACTTATTCCAACCAAAACAACTGGAAATCAATTTATTAGCGACTGAATTAAACAGCCCAACCCCTAAAGTTTTCGAAAAAGACTGAAGTCAAATTTTATTGTGTAATATATGGAACCCAATATATAGCAGACCAAGGTAGGATGACCTACACTATGTGAGCGTTATTTGTATTAGCTGTTACTGCTATGCTTACCATCCAGAGAGATTCCCCATCCTCCCAATAAAACAGCTGGATTCATGTGAATCATCAATACCCTCAGGTATAAACTGTGTCAACTCTTTGCCCTAATTTTGCTAGTATATAGCCAGTATTAGAGGAGATGTTCTAATTTGATTTACTTTAACATGGTCAATTTCAAAAAAAAAAAAAAAAAAAAATCGATCAGTGATAGTTGTTCTTTACAGCCCAAACCCCAAAACTGATGATACCTCTCTGAATTGATTTAGATTTGGTCCTGCTTGAAAATGACCTGTCTAGATTCCCCCCTGCCTTGTTATTCTAAGTCTCTGCTAAAACCAACACATACGCTATGGTCTGACCATCAGGACTGCATTATAAGTGAGTTGATATCTTTCATGGTCATTTGGACAGATTCTAAAGCAGTCTTGAATTAAATAGTCTTTATTCTGTTAATGTCATGTTACACAGAAGTTCCAGTCTGTAACATAAGACCTAATGCAAATATACCAAGATCTCACTTTAGCTGGGACCACCCTCCTTGATATTATTCTTAGAATCTCACAAATAACCTCAGGAATTGGTTCATTCCTCATATCAGAATATATGAGGCCAGAATTTGGCTCATGTGATTAGACTGAAGGCAAAATTTTCACTAAACCATGAACTCTATTTGGCAGTGGAAATGACATTTTTTTCAAAATGAGTCCCATCATGAAAGCCCTTGGTCCACTCACTCCACATCAGTATAAATCCTTGCTGAATCTAGAGATTTATGTTTTCAGTTTGGCCTTCCTTTTCATTACTGGAGAGCTTTAATTTCTTTTCATTACTTAGGGTTCTCTCATTTTCTTTCCTCACTTTCAATGCTCTGCATATATTACACACCTGTATTTGTCTTTGATAATGGAAAAAAAAACTCATCACTTTCAATGCTCACTCGACATATCTTCATTATCTTGGGAATATCTTCACCAAAATATATTAAAATGTCACTAGAGAAAAATGAATGCATATAGAATATATGAATATTGCTGGGCTAGATCTGTATCTCTATCTCATTAGTCAGCATGCAGCCTCTTGGCTGAATGCCTACATTTCAAGCCCAGCAAAAAAAAAAACAACAAATAGATTTGAGAACATCAGGCACAAATAGAAAGAGTCCCTTTTCTGTGTTATTGTTCTACCAGTTATTTATCAATTTACGTCTTTTCCTTAGTCTTTTTTTTTTTTTTTTTTTTTTTGCTTCACAGTCAGGCAAATTCCATTTGTTCCTTTTTTCTACAAATATTTATTGTGTACCTTCTATGTGCCAGGAGCTGCTATAGACACTGGGAACAAAGAATGAATGAAACCAGTAAAGTTCCTGGTCTCATAAAGATTACATTTTAGTGGAAGATGAGAGTCAGTAAACAAATAAATACACAGATAAATAAAACAAATAAATGCATGTGCTCTGGGGACAGGGGGTATGCTATTTTATCTAGGGATACTTGAGTAGAGACTTAAAGGAAAATAAAGAAGCAGGTCACATGAGTATCTGAGAAAAGAGTGTCCCTGGCAGAAAATGGAATGTGCAATAAAATCCTTCATAATATGAACTGATCAAGACTGGCTTGGAGATGTCAACTCCCAAGTAATGAACAGGTCAGAATTACAAATTGTTTAAAATATCATATACTATTTTATTTTCTTAGATATTTTGCAAAATTCCTCCAAAGATATTGTTCATGTAACCTTTACACATAGTTTCTAAATTCTTACAAGTTGGTATTACAAAATTGATGACTCTACACTTCCTCGCTTTAAGGTTGTTTTACATCTTTGAATCAATGGTGGGTGAGGTTTTATTGTACTGTGTAGTTGTTTGGTTACTTGCTAAGAAAATTTTCTGCAAGTTTCCAGACTGTGGGTGTATAGAGAGCACAAGCAGTATAACCAGATGTCCTCTTTCTCATTTAAGAGCTTAGATTTCAAGTGACACTTGCATATTTTTCATATAGACTGCTGCATTTCATAGTAGAAAGAATGTTCTCTGCAACGAGATACTGTGATCTTTGAAAATGAATGTAAATCCCTATCCTCACAGGCAGTCTCCAAAGGCAATCAGAAAAATGCATCTAGATATTTGAACATAAACAGTGAAAGCAAGAGGAAAAGAGTCCTTACCAAATGGAGTAGAATACCAAATGAATGGAGTGCCAGCTATTTTATTCTTGCAGACGAACAAAATGTCTCCTTTTTATTCCTTTTCTTTAGTGTCTGTAACCATCAAATGATTTAATTAATACTTGGCATTTAGACAATAAACATTATACCCCTATCTTCTTTGATCGTAAGACCAGCAGGGAGATAAGCAAAAAAGTAAATATTTCTAGAGGTTCACAAATACCTGAATTCAAACTAATAGCGAGTGCAAATGAGAGATAACACTTTCATCACTGGATTTAAGCTGCTTTTTAACCTGATAAAGTCTCAACCTCAACATTGATTTTTCTCTAAAATAAATAACTTATCTGGAGGAACAGCAGATGAATTTACATCCCGCAGAAATAATTTAGGATGCTGATTCTCTAAGGTTTGTTGTAAGACTAATAAATATTGACCAAGAACAACAAGAAAATTCCCATCCAAAATAATGTGAGCAGTTTAAAACTTTATTTTTTGTATTTTGCCTTTATTCTCAGTACTTCCTGTAAAGAGCTTAGTAATCACTCTTTGTCATTTATCTTCTCAATATTTACATGTATAAAATAGTGAAGGGAAAATAATCATTTCTAATGACTAAAACAAAGAGGGTTTAGATAAAATTTTAAGGACCTAAGTGGATTATTGGAGCAATTAGACAGATAATCCCTGCAAAAATTCACAAATGTGGTTGAGGTAAACATTGTTTTGTTAGACTTTGTGCCTATAGATTTCAGATAATCACCTTGATTTTCTCTTTACTCTTCATGAAGACACATGGGCTAAGTAATTTGTGTAACATATATTATCTATATGCTGCTTTCAGTAGCATCATCTGTTTAATCAACATTTATGGTTAGTTGACTTTTCTTAATTAAAAAAGGAAGATTAACTTAGCCATTAATTTACGATCTAAAAGTATAAGCTTCCACCTTGCCAAACAAATAACTAGCACTTGCAAATGACTGTGTGATTCCACTTGACTGATTTTTAGTGACAACATGGCGTAGTGACCTTAAGAGGGATAACATGGTACAAATGTAGTGTAAATATGTATCAGATAATGTTAAGTGAAAAAAGTAGACTACACTATTACATCTCCACTATAATTAAAACTGTTAAAAGTAAGACAAGAAATGAATGGAAACAGGGAGAAAACATAATGGGTTAGTTCATTGCCATCATCAAAAATTTGGGTTCAACTAGATTTAGATTCAACTGAAATTTAATGAATCCCTACTATGTATCAAACACTATGCCAAGTTCTTTCATTCTCCTTTAACTCATTATCTTTCATCAATCTTGTAGGAATGGTTTATTATTATCCTCATTTTACCCAAGAAAAAAATAAATTTCAAAGAAAAGACTAGATTATATAACTTTGTGAGAAACCAGAGTAAGCCAGGGTCTCTGTTGTCTTTCATGTATTTCTTACAACACATAGTGGCTTAAAAATAAATAAATATAACTTGAAAGCCTAATCAGTTCAACTATCCAGTGGTTTAAAAAATACACAATCTATGCTATATGTAATACACTAGGCCTCACTGTCGTTAGGCATGAGGCTTTCAGGAATTACGTCTTGCATTATAGAGTAGGACAGTCACAGAAGTCCACGTGGATAAAGCTGCAGTGGACTGTGGAAAGAGATCCAGAATATACCTCTGTGAAGAACCTTTATTCTGAACTCCTCTTATCTGTCTAAAGGCAGAGCCTCCCCAACGAATTCAGCTATCATAAATCCCTTTTCCAGGGGATTTTTGTGGCCATGAATAAGGTGGGAAAAGACCACTTGCACCTGCATAAACAAACATTATCACAAACTTTCTTATCTCCTGTTTTTTCCTCTAAGAACTCATTTATTTTTTCTAAAGAAACCTATCTTTTTCTGAGAACCCTTTTCTCACCCCTCCCTTTCCACTTTTAAGTTAGATATATAAGCCCTTAATCTTAGCTGTTTAATGAGCCACTTCATTTGTGCACTCCCATGTCCAAACAAATAAACTTTTTTTTTCTCTTGCTAATCTGTCTTTTTTGTCGGCTTAATTTGCAGTACCCCAGTCCCTTAATATAAGTGGGTAGAGGAAAAAGGTTTCCTCCCCAAGAGTTTGATGATGAGAATAGGGTGGTTGGAACTTATCAATCACTCTGGAGGCTGCCATATTGAGATATTTTACTATAAAGAAGCATATGCCTCTATAAATTATGAAACTGTGTATTCATAAACTTGCCAATATACTAAAGAACGCTGGTTTGTAGCAGACAGTTCACATTGCCTGCATGTTCTTTTTCTCTGGAAATTGAGGCTACTAAGTGTTAAGAATTGTAAACAGGACTTCCCTGATGTTGCAGTGGTTAAGAATCTGCCTGCCAATGCAGGAGACATGGGTTCGATCCCTGGTCCAGTAAGATCCCACATGCCATGGAGCAACTAAGCCCGCACCCCTCAACTACTGAGCCTGTTCTCTAGAGCCCATGAGCCACAACTACCGAGTCCACATGCTGCAACTACTGAAGCCCACACACCTGGAGCCCATGCTCCACAAAAAGAGAAGCCACCACAATGAGAAGCCCATGCACCGCAACGAAGAGTAACCCCTGCTCACCATAACTAGAGAAAGTCTGCGCGCAGCAACAAAGACCAAATGCAGCCCAAAAAAAAAAAAAAAAAAAGAATTGTAAACAGTATGTGTGGATAAAACTAAGACTAATAAGATAGAAGAAAAATACCCTATGCAAAGTATTTAAAGAATGTAGAATGTTTTTATTAAGGAAAAAAAGGAGAGTAATCTTGCCCTGAAGTAATTTTTTAGAGGTTTTCAACACATTGTTCCAAAACAAGAAAGAGGAAAATAAAGGACAAAAGCCTGATGGAAATAGAAAGTTATAAAGAGTTGGCAGAAAAGAAACAGGAGAAAGAAGAGAGCAAGAGATAATAGCTTATGTGGTTAAACTAGCTAAGATTGAATGGATTTGTTACAAGGAGCTTTATTATCAATAACCAGTGTAAAACTAGAGTTTGGTTTCCTTTATCTGTTAAAATGACAAAGTTTTCTTGGATTACTTCTCTGCTCTTAATAACAGATTATAAAAGGTTTTTCTTTACCTTTTGAGTCTTTCACCTAGGAACAAAGATTCTGTGTCTTATCAGAATAATTTCTTGTGCTTTATGTTGTCTTTATCGTGTCCTGAAAATTAAGAGAACCAAAACTAAGTTCTCTAAATGTTAAAAGAGCTAATTTGTTTATTTGTTTTAATAATCATATAATCTCCTATATTTACTTAAAAAAAAAGTTTTTATTGGGTAAAAGTCACATAATATAAAACATACCATTTTAACCATATTTAACCATACAGTTCAGTGGCACTAAGTACATTCACATTATTGTGCAACTCTCACCATCATCCATCTCCCCAATTTTTCACCTTCCTAAACTGAAACTCTGTTCCCTTTAAACACTAACTTCCCATTCCCCCTATATTTACTTTTAAAATCTTTTATTATCACTTTGGTTGAATAGTATTGTTTCATATTGATCTGTGATCCTGTTTAATCAAGTGTTCAAACTTTTTGACATTTTTGATAACTTCTCCAAATCAAATTCTAAATAAAGTCTTATTGACCTTGAACTGGCCTTGAGATTTCCCAGAAGGTCCCTGGAAAATTTCAAAGAATTTCTTTTCTTACCTTGTAAAAAGAGAGATGTCAAACTAATTAGGTTTATTTGATAAGCTAAATTGCATGGAAAGCATTGTCAAATAAGTAGAGATACTTACTTTCCTAGGTTATATTTGTATGTGTATATGTTATTAATGTAAGTATGCCTGAAATTATGTAAAGTTTTTAGAAATTTGACAATGTTCTTGCTATCCATAATATGTCTTGGTATAATTTTATCAGTCATAATGCCAGTTATTTTTAAAAGTTGTATGTGACAAAGTCATCTAAATTTCCTTTTCAACTGCCTTATAATAAACCCTCATCAGATCTTTAACCACAGTCATTTAAGACTTTAGTGATTCATACATAGTTACTGTTTTACTCTGATTCTTTTCTGAAAGTTCTTACAATCGGCTACTGGCCAAAGTGCTTCATCTTCATCAAAAAGGACTGTCTTAGAGACTCATGAAAAGGACTATGGCAGGTACTCTGAAGTACAAGCTTCTAATGGCATTGCTTAAATAACTTTAAGATCATATACTGGAATGAATAAGGATTTCCACAACGAATGGAAAAGCTAATGAGTTCATAAAACCACTAACCCAAGATCAAACAGAATAAGAATTAATTATGTGGAGCTGAAAGAACTAATGAAGAAGGATTATGGTTTCTTTTTTGACTTTTTCTCAGAGTATTACTGGTTTTTTAATGTTCTGTTTTCTTGATATAAAGAACCTCTTTCTTTTAAGCTATTTATACACAATAATTGAATAGATGATACCCTGTAAGTAAAAATGAAGCATTTATCTTTTTCTTGTTACCTGATCCCTCCAGAATGCAGAAACTCTGGCAATATAGTTATTTGTGTAAGTTCAATAAGAATATTTTCTCCTTGTAACAGGACATAATTGAAAACATTAGTTTTACTAAAGCTTTCACTGGAATGTCAT
Organism: Balaenoptera ricei; assembly: GCF_028023285.1. Classification (NCBI taxonomy): domain Eukaryota; kingdom Metazoa; phylum Chordata; class Mammalia; order Artiodactyla; family Balaenopteridae; genus Balaenoptera; species Balaenoptera ricei. The sequence continues at coordinate 132,856,332 of NC_082642.1, forward strand.
ATTTGAGAATGATGTGCATAGCATCAGTTATAACCATACAGTTTTAAGAAACTAGGTTGACTTTATAAAGCCAATGTTTACAAAGCCCTCTTTAAAAAACTGGTGTTGTATCTGATTTATAGGATTCCAAGCCTTACAAATAAGTAAGGATAGTAACTTCCTGACCAGCTCAGGAAATGTAGAATATTTGGGGAACCTCAAGAAGAGACAAATTCACCCAAATCTACAGATACTGCAAATAAAGTCTGATGGCAAGTTCTTGGCTTGACTTCCTGAATTCAAGAGGCTTTAAAAAGTTCCAGCAAAGCAAACTTCAAAAGGTCTATATAGTCAATTTCCATCCTTGCCACATTTATGTAAATGACCAGGCCAAATTTAATGAAACTAGACTTATTTTGTAAGCAAGAGTAATTTTACTTTGCCTATTTTTGATCAAAATTGGGGTGACTGTAGAGAAAAAAGTTATGTTTCATTGAAAATCTGTAACGTATCCTTGTGGGTTATCAGATTCTAGCCCTATTCATTGTCTTTGAGCTGTTTTTGCGTGTTTCTAAACTGCATCCTGCAATCTTGTATATTTTTTCAGCAATTAATCTTTCTAGTTTTACTCCTACCCTCCTGACTTAGCATCACTTGAGGACTAAAATTGCCCTTTTCCCAAAGAGCTGCAAGCTGAAGCTAGATGAATTAACACAAAAAATTCATCACCATAACTGCGGATCACTCATAAATTTTACTAGAAACCTGCATCTTCCATACTCTGCTCCAGGAAATAACCATGACTGTGACACTGCCACTACTATCCTTACTATACCATCTAAAGACTCTTTGAATGGAAAAACAAACAAAACAGCACCCCCGGGTTTGCAGTCTATTCTAGTCATTAATCTTTATTTTTCTTTTGTTTCCACAGAAATATCCCTCATTAAGTGCCTAATTGCTTACACCATATAAAGGCCTAACTTTGGTGGGTGCCCCACCCCTACTTGTACCACTGCCTCCTGAAATAAGATACAACTGTATAATTTTACTGGCCTATTCCCAGGACTAGAATACTGATTCAATGAGATATGGGGTAATCAGACAACTCAGCTTATTTATGAAACTTATGGGCAGTTTCAGACAGGGAAATTAAGGGATACAGAACATAACAATGTGTATAATTTTTTTTTCTGCACTTCCCTTATCTGTCTAAAGAGATTTCTCCCCAAAGAATTCAACTATCATAAATACCTTCTCTGGGGGTGGTGGTGGAGAATTTTATGGCTATGAAGAAGACAGAAAAAGACCACTCACCCTGGCATTAAACAAACATCACAAACTTTCTTATCTCCCATTTGTTTTCCTAAGAACCCATTTATCTTTCTTAAAGAAACCCAGTTGTCCGTCCTGTAGAAGTTTTTTCTCCTTCTCGCTTTCCCCTTTTAAATTAGAAATATAAGCCATTTACCTAAGTGAATAGAGGATAAGACCCCCTCAACCCCTGCCACAGTGATTAAAGATTTAGTTCTGCAAAAAGAATGGGCTCAGAAGATTTAAAGGTAGTAAATAAATGAGAATGCCCACTGAAAGGGGACAAAGGGACAAAAGAAGAGAAGAGAAATGTAGAAAAGCTGAAAAGTCAATAGAAACAAAGCACTCTTTGGTTGATATTAAAACAAGCCTATAAACTAACCATTACATAAATAAATAAGGCAAAGTAGGGCTCAGTAAACTAAAATCAATTCTTTATCTTACATAGACCATTGGAAAGTAAACATTGGACTGAGAAGAATTTATGTTAGCCCAAACACTATTTAGAAAATAGGATTCTCATCTATTAAATACATTTAATTAATTTGTATTTAATTCCTTTCAAATGAGTGGAATGAAAAAATCCGTAAATGCTCCTTATTGTTCTAACATGATCAAAATGAAATTCCACATGCAAACTAGAACTTCTTAATTTCATGCTCCAACTAAATCTCAGATGAAGATGGCCATGACCTCTTGGAAAGAATTATAAACCTGGAATAAGAAACCTTGGTCCTCATCTTCACAGTACATGTCTATATTTTGTCTATATTTTCTAAGGCTCTTTGCCACTATGAATGGCTTTCTAGAACCAGCCCAATGAAGCTGACATCCAAAGCTAATAAGTCAAAATCCCTAAAGAAAAGGCAATTATTTTGACCTAGAGGCCACAAAATATGGGCATTCCATACAATCCTCCCCCACTACCACATCTCCATGTACACACATCACACTAGGTGTGTCATTTCCTGAGGTTGGAAGACAGGTCAACTTATCCTCAGGCCAAGGAGTATAGCTGGATGGTGTAATCTGAAAAACTTCCTAGGTATTTTCCTCCAAAAGTTTATCCCCACACTTGTTTTACAGCCTCATTGTTAAACCTCTCTTTAGGATCAAAGATCTCTCTTCAGATTAAATGATGGTGTAAATGTGAAAACAGCTATCCCAGTGCTAGTCACATAGCACAGCCTCAATTAAATGCTTACTGAAAACATAATGAGCTATACCTCCGAATAAATGTCTTAAACAGTTACAGACAGAGTCACCATTTTATGGCCACTTCATAACCAATATTGACTGTACAATTCTCTTCCCCTCTTCTTTAGGCGTGTGGAGAAGTGCAAGCTCTGTCACCATTCTTTCTACTTATCCTGCTCCATTGCCTCATAACACTTGCTCCATTGATAATCCTGTATTTATCTTGTATTTTCAATCACTTGTTTTACATTGGCTTTTTCTCTCAGGCCATAATTATGGTCAAGCCTTTCACATACTAAAATGATCCACATTTGGCCCTGTTTGATCTTTTAATGAGTAGCCTATCTTCATCCTTCAGGTCAAAGTGTTCTTTAAGGAAGTCTGTATGCAGAATCCTCTTTCTCTGATCAAGTCTCTATTCAAACATTTTAATCTGGCTTCTCTCTTACAACTAAAATGTGGCAAAAATGGCTACCACAAACTTCTTAGCTGCTAATTTCAGGAGCTTCTGTTCAAAAGCCACATTATTTTATTTCCTTTCAAAATTTTTTTTTAATGACACCCACCTTCCTGAAACCCACTTAGCTTCAATCACACACAATACTCCCGGTTTTCTTTTCTTTCTGATCTTTCTTTTCCAATTGGCTTTTCTGGCTTTGTTTCCTCCTTTCACCCCTCAAATATTGATGTTACTCATGGTTCTTTGCTCGACTCTACCTTCTGTTCTCAGTCTGCACACTTTCCTTGGTGATCTCAACCATCTTTACAGTTTCAACTTCACCTATGTTCCCAAACATCGCTCTCCAACACTAGCTACTCTCCTGACTTCCTGTAAAATATTTATAACTGCTTCTCTACAGGAGTTTCATAGAAACTTCAAACTCAACATGTTCAGTGTGGACCATTTATCCAAATATTCTCATCTGCCAGGAATTTAAATTATGTCCATTACCAAACAACTCTCAAGGTTTGTCCATTCCAAGTCATAAATATGTCTTGAATACGTCTCTTCCCCTCACTCTCCACCATTCTCCCTTAGCTCTTGTCTTGGACAATTATGATGCCCTAAAATTCATTTTTTTTGGTTGCCCAATTCATTCTCCTCCCTATGCCTCTCTGTCACCCACAAGAAAAAATCCAAAATCCTTAGCTTAGCAAACTCATTCAGACTTCTTCTAGTCTCTTGCCATTGCCCCACCATTCATGTATTCATTCAGTCAAGAAATATTTATTATAATTACTTAATATTTATTCTTTTAAATATAATGATGAATAAGGCATAGTCAATGAACCTGTAAAATTTACAACCAAGTAGAGAGGAAAGACACATTTTTTTAAAGTGGTAGAAACTATGTCTTTGGGGTATATATTCTATACAGAAGGAGCATGAGAGAAGGAGTATGTAATTTTTCTGAGTGATATATATTAGGAAAAGATTCATAGGCAAAATTATGCTATACCTGAATCTTGAAAGAGCAAAATGGTGAAGGAGGGAGAGTTTAAGAAAGCCCTGTGCTCTAGAGAAACCAAATTACTTGAAGTTTCCTGTATTTTCCCTGGGCTTTCATACATGTAACTATACATACTGTTCCAATGTCTTCTCTCTTGGACACCTAATACAATTTTTCTGAGCCATCTAAAATGTCACTTATCATGTGAACCCTTTTATGACCCTGCCATAGACTAAATCCTTTTCTTCTCCCTGATCCATAGCTTGCCCATACCTCTAACTGCATTGTGGTTGTTTGTTCCCTGTTTAGTTATTTGTAGCTAGGAATTACGTGGTTTTCATCTTTGCATCTTGATTGCTGGTAGATAACAGTCACAGTTTCTATCATTATCTGTTGAATGCCCATAATTTACAGTGTTTGATGTACATAATCTCTAATTTTCACAAAAACCCTTAAGTGTAGACATTATTATTATGTTTATAAGTGACAAAACTAAGGGTCAGAGAGGCCATATTTGCCCAACTGGATACAGTTGGTAAGTAGTTAAGCTGAGATTAAAACTTAGATGTCAATCTGTCTCCAAAGCCTATATCCTTATAAATGAACTACAGTATCATCCTAGTGGGTCCTGAAGAAATGTTGAAGGAATAAATGGATGAATTAATAAATGAATCATTGAATTTATGATTTTCTGGATTTGAAATGATAAAAAATTAGGGCAAGTCCCATACTCATTAGCTCCCTTTCTTATATGAGTCACTGTCTGAACACACAAAATTTCATCTGCAGTCTTGCTGCACGTATCCTAATCATCTGTCCTGATCTGCTTGTATCTTGAACATAACTACCCCATTAAAAAAATTGGCTTTTTTCATGAGCACTTCCACATCATAAAATTCTACCTGAAAGTAATTACATAATGGTGGCTAAGCACAAGATATTATCTGCAGATTAAAAAGTCTTTTTGTCCACATAGGAAAACAACCTAATAAATAAAATGTGGTTATTGCTATAATTAAATAAGCTTTAGAAATATATTCTCACTCATTTCAGATAATTTACATATCTGTTATAATTCCTTCAGATGCAGTTATACAATAAGTAATGTGTAATATAAAAATACCCAAATAGGGCTTCCCTGGTGGCGCAGTGGTTGAGAATCTGCCTGCTAATGGAGGGGACGCGGGTTCGAGCCGTGGTCTGGGAAGATCCCACATGCCGCGGAGCAGCTGGGCCCGTGAGCCACAGCTACTGAGCCTGCGCGTCTGGAGCCTGTGCCCCGCAACGGGAGGGGCCGCGATAGCAAAAGGCCCGCGCACCGCGATGAAGAGTGGCCCCCGCTTGCAGCAACTAGAGAAAGCCCTCGCACGAACCGGAGACCCAACACAACCAAAAATAAATAAATAAATAAATAAAGTAGCTATAAAGTCAGGTTTACTGAAATATAATTTAAAAAAAAAAAAAAAAAAAAAAACCCAAATAGGAATAAAGCTTGTTTTGGTGTTATTTGGTGTTTACCTTGTCTAGCAAACCTAGAAATCAAAAACTTGAGAATGATACATAATTATCATTTTGTTTTGTGCATTTTGTACATATCTTTCATAAGCAAGTTCTGTAATTTGTAACCTCATAAAGAAAAATTGAGACTATCTGAACCCACTAAATAGCTACTTTAAGCATACTCATACCCCATTAATGCAAAATGTGGTTCCAGTGGCTTCTGTATTACTCAGTATACACTAAGCTATGCTGTAGTAACACATAAACCTCTAAATCCAAGGATATGGTAGGTTACATGTCTCCAATTATGTCCATATCCTAATCCCCAAAACCTGTGAATGTTGCCTTACATGCAAAAGGGGTTTTGCAGATTAAGTTAAAAATTTTGAGATGTGGAAATTACACAGGATTATCTGGATGGACCCAATGTATTCACAAGGATCCTTACAACAAATGAAGGCAGGAGGCTCCGAGTCAAAGAAGGAAATGTGAAGATGGAAGCAGAGAAAAGACAGAGAGAGGAAAAAAAGAGAGAGACAGAGACAGAGACTGATTTGAAGATGCTATGTTGATAGATTTGAGGATGAAGGAAGGACCACAAGGCAAGGAATGTAGGTGCCCACTAGAATCTCGAAAAGGCAAGGACACAGTTTCTCCCCAAAAGCCTCTGGTAGCAATGCAGCCTCAACAAAACTCTGATTTTAGGACTTCTGACTTCCAGCCGTGTAAGATAATAAATTTGCATTACTTTAAGACACTTAGCTTAAAGTAATTTGTTATAGCAGCAACAGGAAAGTAAGACAAAGGGTCTTAACATTTAAAAAAGCTGTCACTTTAGGCATGATACATGTCCATCACTGGACAGTGCAGGGGCTTTCCTTTATGTATTATACCTAGTCAAGGACCCACGTTGGCAGAGACTCCACCAATTGAAAATCATCAGTTAGTTACCCCAGCAAGGGGGAAGAGAGTGTGTGGTGATTTCAGACCCATTCTTCTATATTTTGGTCTAGAAAGTAACACATGGCACTTCTGTTTATGATCCTTTGGCCAGAAAAATCATATGACCCTGCCTAACTGAAAAGTTGCTGGGAAGTATAACCTTCCATGAGCCTGGAGGGAAAAACTGGACATTGGTGGGCACTAGTAAGGTCTGCCTCCACCGTACCTGAGGGAGTTGATGAAAACCTTGGTCAAGATAGGTGAAAAGAAATCTTTCTGACCTGGCCTGCTCTAGATTCTACTCTTTCATAGATCAGAGTCTGCTCTTCTGTGCCAGTTTGTGTTGGGATGACCAGCTCCTTGTATTGTCAGAACCTATATTGTTAATTACAGAGAATTCTCAGTTATCTGAAATCATTCACATCTAGATGTCATGTAAAAAATCTTTATTAACTCTCTCTGTAACTCTAGCTATTGCAAAGCTATGCACAACTGAGAATCTGAGAAATTTATTTCTCCGTATTGTGTGAAATACCAGCTGCAAGTGCAAATCATGCTGGGTTTGGCATCTCCTTATTTTTCAGTCAGTGTTGTTTTCTGTATCTTTATTTGACCCACATTGGAGCAGACCAAAAAAATATAACCCACTCTTTCTTTTTGTAGAAGAGAACAGCTCACGGGTAGACTGAATTCTGAAAACAGAATCCCAATGTACTATTGGACACCCCAAATTTTCACTAATGCTGCTAGAGTACTCTAGAACTCTGTGCTTAACCACTTCATGTAAATTTCATGTATATTACAATGTTCTCACTAGGTTGTGATGTTAAATATATGTGATTAAATGTCATAGATAAGAAAAACCAAGTGATACATATATATATACATATATAGAGAAATTATATATATATATATATATATATATATATATATATGAAAGGGAGACAACAGTAACACAATAACAGTTGGACCACTCTAGCTATGATAGGTATTCTTCTAAGAAGCTCCTCCTGTATAATTTCACACCCTATATGAACTCCTCCCTTTGAGTGTGGGCTGGACCTAGTGACTTGCTTCTCATGAACAGAATATAGCAAAAGTGATGGGATGTCATCTAAGTGACTAGGTTACAAAAGATTGACTTTCCTCTCACTTGCAGATTCTCTCTCTGGCTGGCTTTGATGACGCAAACTCCCATGTTGAAGAGGCTCATTTGACAAGGAACTGAGGCTGGCCTCTGGCCAGAAGTGTGGAAGCGAAGCCCTCTACCTGAGGGTCTGCAAGGGATTGAATTCTGCCAGCAACCATACGAACGAGCTTGGAAGTTGATCCTCACTCAACTGGGCCTCAAGATTAGACCACAGCCCCAGAGGAAACCATGATGTATAGCCTGTGAGATATGCTGAGCAGAGGACCCAGTTAAGTTGCTCATAGATTCCTCACCCACAGAAACTATGAGATACTAAATGTCTGTTATTTTAAGCCATTGAGTTTTGGATAATTTATTGTACGGTAGTAGATAACTAAACCCTAGGCTTTTGTTTGTTTCATCTTTTTTATTGGAAGAACTAAATAATTTGTAACTAGGAAAAATGAAATGATTTCAATGATATTAATATGGTCTCTTCTGAATTTTGGTGACAGAAAAGCATAGTTCATTAAACTTTTAGGCATATCTCTTCTTCCCCAAACTATTTTTTTTTAATGTATTTTTCCTTTAAATCCTTTGAACCTTGTCACAGACATAAAAAATAACCTAAGCTCATAGAGAGGAAGACTAGAGAAATCAACTTATTTTAGAACATAAATATAGATTTATTGTGGCCAACTAATGATACTATAATATTGGCCAAAAAGTGCACACTCAATAAATTAATGAAAATCAAAGTGAATTAATTCCAGTGCCATATGTTTGGAAAACGTGGTCCTTAAAAGCAAGTCAACATCAGAAGAAAGAAAAATTCATTTAAGGACTATTAATCATCTCCTATCTCCAAGACCAGAAAGAAAAAAATAATTGACATAATTAATAATCTACTAGATCAAGATTAAAAAAATAAGACATGCTTAATAAAAGGAAATCATACTAAATATCAAACTATTAAAAGAGAATACCATTCTGAATATACACTTCTCAATCCAAATGCATTGCCATAGGAAAGGTGTAATTCAGTAAAAAACTCTATATTTTAGATCCAAAAGCTTGAGTTATAATTGAAAAGAACCTTCCGGACCCATATGATGTTACCCTTATATATATACCACAGTAACATTTCCTCCAGTTCCAAAGTTTAGGATTTTATTTCCAATAGTGTTTGAGAGGTCAAGAGTTAAAATAATGTCCTTGTTATACATGAAAGACAAGAATTTGAATTGCAACTTGAAATCAATTGGAAACTAGTCCAGTCTCTAGAGGACAGTTGTAATGTGCTTCACAGGGCTAACTCCTTAAGAATCAAATGCAACTACAAATTCAGCACACTAAATGAAGCTTTTCAATTGCACAAGAGAATGAATTTGCATGAATGACAGTTTCTGCAATGCAATATATAGCTTAGCCTTGACAAAAATCTTTAACCTTAAAGATAATACTAATCAAAACAATTCCAAGCAACATTGTTTATTGTGCTGTTATTTGGAATTATCTGGTAAGATTTTACCAGTTTGTCAATAATTAGGTGTTTAGGTTTTTACTAGTTTGTTAATAATTAGGTGTTTAGATTTTACATAAATGAGAACTAGAACTCTCAACTCTAAAATCTGGGGAGGTTAGTAGCTTCGTAAAGTTGGAGAAAATGTAAATCCCCAGGCTCAGTTTTCTCATGTCTGAAATGGAAGTCTGGAGCAAATGATTCTATATCAATCTGCTAATGCTGCTAAACAAACCATCCCAAACTTAGTGGCTGAAGACATCAGCCACTTATTCCTTTCTTTCATCCAGTGGGTTGGCTGATCTCAGTTAGGCTCACTCATACATCTGCTGTCAGATGACTGATTGGTTGTGAGTAGCTTATCTTGATGGCATCACTGGGAAAACTCAGCTCTTCTCCATTGGTCCTTCACTGGCCTTCTCGTGTGTCTTTCCTGCAGACTAGTCAGGGCATGTTCTCACAGCAGTGGCAGGAATCCACAAAGGGAAGCAGAAATGCAGAAGGGTTGTTTCAAGCTTCTACTTGCATCAAGTCAGCTATAAGCCCATTGGCCAAAGCAAGTCACAGAGCCAAATTAGGACCAAGATGGGAGTTTCTACCAAAGGGCATGGAACAATTGTCCATGGAAAATTGGAGTCATTAATAGAATCAATTTATAATACTCTCTAAGGTTCTTTTTCAGCATAAAATTGATTGATTATAGGGTTGGGGGTTTTTGTGGTTTTTTAAGAGGTCTCCAGCACAAAATACTGGGAAATAAACTGAGCGTGAAGCGGGAATATAAAAGAAAGAGAACCAAGTACCTACTCTTTGACAATAAGACTCCGTGTAATTAGATATGAATAGCCTATACCTGAAAAAAGTTAGACATATTTTAATTAAAAGTTAGTGCCATACAACCGACTGATCTACCTTTCATTCATTTTTCTCTTAATATTTTTCTATCAAAGTTTTTCAAAACAATATAATAACCAGGCAAGAAAAATTCAAAGGATAGCCAAGTTCAGTGAATGAATGATTACATACATTAACTTTCACTTCTCATTCCCATTCACAGAAGAAAAAGAAATTTTAAAAAGGGGAAAGTGATAGAGTATTTTTTAAAAGAAAGAATATTAGGGGTTTTATTTTTGCACATTTACTTTAACGCTTATCAGAGCCTCAAAATAAAAAGGCATCTTTTCCTTGGGATAGTTGTCCTGACAGATATTGAGGAGTAATTTGTACCAAGTAAGTGGCACTGCGATGTCATTCCTAGGAACTCTTTTATAAACTACAACTAGATAAAAATAGTCTTCCCTTATTGACCTCTTTTAGGACCAGAGAGGGAATCTATTAAATTTCAGGCTCAAATTATGCCCATAGACAGTCTTAAAATCCAAGGTTATAAGTCATAATCTTGGCCACTGGTTAAATCATCCAGTAATAAAAATGCATTTCTTCCCTGTTTTGAAGGATAACACTGAGAACTAAGGTATGGTAGAGGACAAAGCTATGCAAGCACATATAAATCACAGTTATGTTTTAGTCATAGTCGTGATATCTCTGCTTCCAACCCCTCTCTCTTCTTTTCCTCTCAGGTAGATCCCAAGACTCTCAACAAACACATTTACAGTGATGTTTATACTTTACCCATACAAATGATATAAGGCGATAGTCAACTCTATAATCCTAATTTTCTAAGAATTCCTTAATTGGGTTAAAAGCTGTGACCAATTTTACTGATGCATAAAGAGTTTACTGAATCAACCATTATGCCAAGATGAGAAATCTGATAGTTTGGCTTCCAGAGCATTTATCTTACTAGTATCCTGGTGTATAGGGTGGGGGGATTGGGAGGAAGGGAATGATCAGTCTATAGTGGACATTTGCATGTTCGCAATTTCTTAAAGGTTCCTATTTTATCTAGGCAAATCATTTGAATTTTATATTCTACTTTATAACGTGGCACTATTGGGTTAGCATAAAAGTGTTTGAAATTTTTTGACAGTTAAATTACTTCTTTTATTCCAAATCCCCATGTAAATTGGCACAATAGAAAGAAGTTGTAGGCTCATCCCGTGGTTTCAGTAAGCCATGTCCCAGTTTGGGAAACATGACACTAAGTCGGTCTGTTCTGTATTATCTGTATTTCCCTGACAATCGAAGTTTCATTTTCTAAAGTTAAAACAAAATCCTAACATAGTTTTGTATATTGGATATTGAACCTGGAATTACTGACTTCAAAATCCTTATAGATATCTTGCTTGATTCCTCTGTCAGGACCCAATTCTTATTTGAAAAAGTATATGAGGTCAGTTTCTGTTTATCTTGAGATTTCACTTGGATAACACAAAATGCCACAATTTTGTCTTCCAATTCCCTGTCTGGTGAATTGTTATATGCTGTCAGTAAAGTTCTTGAGCCTGCATCTATGAAATGGGCCCAAAAAAGAAGGTAAAGAACAGGTAAAACTTTATGCAGATCAAACAGGATGGGAAGATGATTTGGAGTTATGTTCCAAAATCGGTCAGAATCTGCCGATTAGTTCTGGACGCCTTTCACACACTCTCAAATTCCTGCGAAAACATAGCACTCTTTTAAAATGTCATATTACATGGCCATTCATTAACTTTTATACTACTATTCAAGCCCATCATTTCAGAAAGTCCTTCCCAAATGTTTCAGGGTGAAACCAGGTTTCTCTAACTGCCATTTAAATCATCAAACCAGAATATACTTCTTTGCTCTTAATTTAATTTTAATTTACATCTGGTGGAAAGCCTGTCATCCAAATCTCCCTACCCTGCCAGGAAGTTTTCAAAAATAGAATATTAATTTGGGATGGGGGAGCTGGTGCAGAGCCAGCAGTGGCCAACCCAGGCAGCAGGGATCACATTTTAAAGGTCTTGAGAAAGAATAGTGGTGAGAAGGGAAGTAGAAAGCAGAATAAACTAAAAAGAAGAAAAACATGTTTTGTTTAGACTTTGTTCCTTATTTATGAAACTAAAGACTAAAATGTATTTTCAGTTTAGCACTTAATTTAAAGGAGAAAGCTAAAAGAAGCCCCCTGCTGGCCACTCCAGTTTCTACCCTATTGGCTCCAAAAAAAAAGAAAGAGAGAAAGGGAGAAAGAAAGACCTCTTTCTTTACCTATATTTAAGGCATAATTTAATCTACTATCATTATTTTTGATGTATCGTATTTCCCTTTAACTGAAATAAATACACTCATACCAACATAAATTCCTAACGGCAGTTTGGTAACTTGTCTTTCCTTGATCATAAAAAAACAATTGGTCTTACATATTTTGGCTTTAAATTGCATTTAAAACTATATCACTTGCAGATTTCTTTTTGTTCTTTATACTGTATCAGAGCATAAAAGTTTGTGTTAATTATCTCAAACTCATGGAGGTCTTTAAGATAAAATGATAATAAATCAGAGTTTTATTCAAAATTACTTATTATAACTGTCTTTTGTCTTGTTCTAGAAAATTAAGGTACTATGCATAGCAAAAGTCCCCAGGCTGTATTTGTTTCATGCTGTAACCTGAATCTATGATGAAGTCACCGCATAGACTTATTCTTTAGAAAACAGAACTCCTTAGGGCAGCATGACCCAAGTTGCACAGGAATGTAAATTAAAATGATTGAGTATTTCTCTCTTTCCATAAAACAAATATTTTACTACATTGCATACTATAATAACCTTTCTCACATCCAACAAAGAAATATTAACGTCTATCATATATAATTAAATACTCAAAGCCTATTTGTAAAGCAAAAGCAGCAGTAGAAATGACATTTAGTTACATTTTCAAAAGAAAAGTGTGATCAATGAAACAGAAGTATTCGCATGGAGAGCTTGTGCCCTATGACAGTGACAGTTATATCAGAACAAACTACATATAACATTTATCTTCATTTTGTTCCAGTATCGGCTGAGTGCATTGTTTGGGCATGTGTGAAAAGTGCAGAGAGATTGACAGCTTCTTTGGTACTGACTTGGCCTTTGTCTAGGCTTTCTCTTACTTGACTGACCCCTTCCTCATTTCTGCTGTCATTGACTTTGAGGAAGTACATGGCTGGGCCATTTTACATCCTCTCTGTTAGACCAGGGATAAGTCAGCTACCCACAGCCCAGTTCATGAGTCAATTTTAAGAACGTTACTATTCTACATAATACTCTTGACTTCTCAGAGTTGGTGGTGTGAGCATAAAGGTTGCCAGGACACGGTGAAGTTTTCCTGAGACAGAGGCCAGTAAACAACTTTATGACAGTCCTTCTAGACTGTTTTGCCTAATACCTACAAGTTGGTCATGAGACCGTCAGGGGATTGGAAATGTATTGCTTGACTGGGTTTTCAGATAGATAAAAAGAGGGTAAGCAACTGTGTCATCCAGAAGGTTCCAAAGTCCTGGGGTCATTCAGGGGCAAGTAGAGCAGCTTCCCTTCCTAAGTCCAGGAGCTCTCCCACCAACCAAAGCCCAGTAGGGGGCAGTTTCACTAAGCTAAACCTAAAAGCCCATAGCCTGCTCAGCTAAAAGCCAAATGAAAAGGCAAATTTGCCCAAGAGTCATGAGACAGTTGGAAAATCCCTGCGGCTGGCACACACTGTAACAGAATCTGCACATTAAATCAGGGAGGATTTGTTTGGACCTCCAGTTTAGATAGAGAATAATGATTTCTCTCTTACTTTTGTTGTTTTGTTAGTTTATGAAAATTGAAGTTTGTTCTCTGGCCTGACTGTGTCCCTGCTCTTTTTTTTTTTCTTTGTCTTGAAAATAAAACTCATTTTATTCTTAGTTTAGAGCAACCATTTCCTTTTTTTAGAGATTATAATATTAGCTAATATATCCTTTTTTAAAATTTTTTATTGGAGTATAGTTGATGTACAATGTTGTGTTAGTTTCAGGTGTACAGCAAAGTGAATCAGTTATACATATACATAAATCCACTCTTTTTTAGATTCTTTTCCCATATAGACCATTACAGAGTATTGAGTTGAGTTCCCTGTGTCATGCAGTAGGTCCTTATTAGTTATCTACTTTATATATAAAATAGATAACCCCTGCTCTTTAAACAGCTGGCCAGTCATTGCAACTTTCCATTGCAGAGATGCTCCGGATGGGGGCAATATCAAACCTGGTCAGGGGATGGCTTTCCTCTCCCTGGCTGTGGCTTCCCTGTGCATGACACCATAGCCTTCCCAGACAGGACTGCACTGTCCTTAAAAGGAAAAAGGCCAGCACACTTGAGAGCTGGATTGAGTCAGTGAAGTAACCCCTGAGAAGCACTAGGTACAACTTTAATGGTTCCTGTTTACTTTCCTGAGAAGAGATTATGAAAAGGAAATAAGATCACATTTTTAAGCGTTTTCATAGTGGAAATTATCACTGAAACCAAATACTCTTTTGAATCAAACAACCCTAAAGTGATGTACAATTCTAATATCTGTTTAATTAATCAAAGTATTTCCTAATAAATAACAAAAATACATTTTATTTGTGTTTTAGAGGGTACATATAATGTATATTCTCATAAATATTTAAATATAGCCAGTCTGCTTGGCAGAGAAAATCTTAAACTTTTCAGAAGTCTTCATTATCCTGAAAAGTTTTGAAGGGAAATAGAATGTTAATGAAACAGCTTTTTACTTAATCATAGAAAAAAATCAAATGAAATGATTTTCTAAACTCTGAAGGAAAAATAGATATATTAGGTTATAGACTGCAAATGCCTTTCTCATTTCAGACCTATGACAACATTGCCTGCCTTAGTAATTGTGGAGTATTAGGAATCTTGGGAAATAGTACAAAGCATGAGAGAAATCTTATATTTACATGTATTCAAACACATTTGTATGTATGTGAGACTATATAGAGAAAATCTAATAAGCCTATATCTGTATCAGTATTTTAATACTGATTGGAATAGCTTAGGAGCTTATATTAATAAAAAACACATCCTGATTTACTAAAATTTTAATAACTATATATATACATATATACATATACATAAATAAGGAGAATGCCATGTGACAATTGAATTATACAGCTGCAAGCCAAGGAACACCAAAGATTGCCAGCAAACTACCAGAGGCTAGGAAGAGCAAGGAAGGGTGTCCCTACAGTTTGCAGAGAGAGCATGGCCCTGCCAACACCTTGTGGTGTTATACATCTCTGTTTATTCATAGCTTCTTCTATGGTTGCTATGGTCTGAATGTCTCTATCCCCCAAAATTCATATGTTGAAATTCTTACCCCCAAAGCTGAGAGTATTAGTATTAGTAGGTGTGGCCTTTGGGGGGTACTTTTAGGTGGGAAGCACCTAACATTGCACAGATGTGCCGTCTCCTCAAAATATTTTATAGATTAAATACAACTCCAATAAACTTTCAGAAATTAATTTGACAAACTTTTTTTTTAATTATACAGGTGAGATTTGCCAAAATAGTTTTGCGTAAGAAGAGTAATGGGGACGAGCCATTTTTCATAGTAACAGATACATTGAAAAGATATAGTAATTAAAACAGTATGCTGGAATAGATAGATAATTTAGTGGGACAGAAAAACAAACTCAGCAAAAGCCTCAAGTATTTATAACTTTGTAGTAAATGATAAAGTTGGAATTATAAATTATTGGGGAAATGTGTTGTTGTTCAATAAATTGTGATAGGAAAAATGGTTCAATATCTTGGGATAAAGCATATAGTAAAATAAATTCCAGCTGAACTAAATAGATAGCTGTAGAAAAATGGCAACATGAGAAAATATAGATAGCTATTTATGTGATATTACCATGAGAAGCCCTAAGTATTAATGCAAAGTAAGAAATTGCAAGGCAGTATTTCACAGTGTGGTTTATTAACTACTTCATTTAGAATCAGCTCAGTTACTGCTAAAAACAGTTGCCAGGACCACAGCAAAGGGTTATTGAATAATTCTTCCTGATGGTGGAGCCCAGGAATCTGTGTTTTCATGAATACACTAAGAGATCTTGATGCACATTAAATTTGAGAATCACTGCCTGGCAGGATAAAATTGATAGATTTACTACAAGTGTGAACATTTCTATAAAATAAGCACCCTAAATCAAGAGTCAAAAGAAAACCTGGCAAAAATAAATTGCAATGTTATATGACAAAGAGTTGAACAATAATAAATCAACAAAAGAAAAAATTTGTAAGAAAACTTTGACTCTGTTAAAAGAAAAGCAGGGGGCTTCCCTGGTGGTACAGTGGTTAAGAATCTGCCTGCCAATGCACGGGACACGGGTTCGAGCCCTTGTCCAGGAAGATCCCACATGTCATGGAGCAACTAAGCCCGTGCGCCACAACTGCTGAGCCTGTGGCACTCTAGAGCCCACAAGCCACAACTACTGAAGCCCCTGCATCTAGAGCCCATGCTCTGCAACAAGAGAAGCCACCACGATGAGAAGCCTGTGCACCACAACAAAGAGTAGCCCCCGCTCGCCACACCTAAAGAAAGCCTGTGTGCAGCAACGAAGACCCAATACAGCCAAAAATAAATAAATAAAATAAATAAATTTATTTAAAAAAAAAATCCCAGTATTTTCAAAAAAAAAGAAAAGCAGGCAAAGGATGGGAATAGGCAATTCCAAATAGAAGAAAATGTCTAATAAACACACACACACACACACACACACCCCACACACAGAGTCAATTCTCACTTGCAGAACAAAACCAGATTCAGACTCTGTGACAAATTGAGAAATATTTTTCTAAGTACAATGACTAGTATTGGCAAATGAACTTGTCCCTCTCAAATATCATGTAAGAGTTTCATGTGATACAGTGTTGCTGAAGAGCTATTCAGCAATATGAATCAAGTACCTAAAAATTATTGACATCTTCTGACCTAGTAATTTCTCTCTTTGGGAATTACCCTGAGAAAATAATCAGACCTGCACCAAATATTTATGCACAAGGATGAATAAAGGAAAGCAAGGATTAACCCATGGTCTTATGTACAGCAATGAAAAATGAAAAAAATTCCTCAAATTATTTAATTTGGAAAATTCTCATGATATAATTTTAAGTACAAAAGAACGGGACATGTAACATTTCTCAGATATATGATTCCAAGCTTGTACTATATATATATATATATATATATATATATATATATATATATATGTGTGTGTGTGTGTGTGTGTGTGTGTGTGTGTGTATTTAGAAATATATATTTTATATATATTTAGAAAAGGTACTGGGAAACTATGCTTCTCAGAGAATTTTAATAATATAAAATAGCTTCAATTTTCTTCATTTTTTTCTCCATTTTCCAAATTTCCTACAAAGGAAATATGTTAATTTACTGATTAAAAATTAAGAAAGAAGTGGTTAATGAATTTCCTTGAACAATACTGGCATGCCATAATGTATTTTTGAAGCTTTCATTTGGGCTGTTTAAGCCATAAACACACCTATGCATGAAATTGGCCTTGTTTTTTTAATAATTAGTGCCTTTTGGGTGGTCAAAAATTTAGATAGTGCTATGGACTAAATTGTATCACTCAAAAATTCATATGTTGAAATCCTAACCCCCAGTGTGACTATTTTGGAGATAAGAGTCTTCAGGAGGAAATTAAGGTCAAATGATGGGTGGGGCCCTAATCTAATAGGACTGGTGGCCTTATAAGAAGAGGAAGAGATCTCTCTCTCTCTCTCTCTCTCTCTCCCTCCATGCTTACACACTAAGAGAAAGCCATGTGAGCACACAGTGACCCAGCCCCCTACAAGCTAAAAGAAGAGGCCTCAGAATGAAACCTACTTTGCCAGCACCTCGATCTTTTCCAGCTTCTGGATCTATGAGAAATAAATTTCTGTTGTTTAAACCACCCAGTCTATGATATTTTATTATGGCAGCATGAGCAGACTAATAGAGGTAGTTTTTTCAGTCTTATCAGCCTGCTTGGTTTTAAACAAGTTTGTTAGTTTGCAAGATTCAAATCTACTTACCAAGAAGCATGATAGCATGATATAGCACTTAGGTGGATAGTAATAGAAATATGCTTTAAAAAAAAAACCAAACACTTTCATGAGAGAATCACCTTGCAAAGGGAGGGACTAATTAGAGGGAACACCATTCCTTTGGGTATGTTCTATTTACTTATTAAATGAACTTGTCACATTTCACATGGGAGCAGATAGAAAGAGGGTCAAAGTCACTGTCAGTTTTTAAACTTTTCAATGACTTCACTGATTTATTGAATCTTTGAATATTGATTACTGGATTTAGAATTGATTACAAATAAATTTAACGATTCTATATTTATGTTTTAGCTTGCATTGGAGTAGGAAGAGGAATAAAGAAGATTTCAAACAGATAAGTTTTAGATCTAAACTCACTAGTAAAATCACAATCACCGGAAAGAAACATCTTAGTGTTTAAAATTTCCATTTTTGATGTATGTCTTTATTTTATTTTACAAAAAAAGGGAAAGATTCTGTTATTTCTACTCTATTATATACTTCATATGAGAATAACTAAACTCATCAGGCCTCAGTCTACTCCTTAGGAGAAACATGAAAGACATTTTAAAAGCTAAGTGCCTACACTTCCATCCTACCTTTCTAAACAATCACTTTTTTCTGAGTGATTTATTGAAAATGAAAACTAAATCCATGGATAAACATATGTGCTCAGAGCGACACATATACATGTTCTTTATATTTATTAACATAAATTCATATATATGTATATATAATATACTATACCTATATACATATATATAATTTTTATCTGCTTGGTTTAGGGACCAAGTATCTGTTCACTTTTCAGAAAACTTTAGGAAGTATTTATTTTTAGAAAGGCATGTAGAACAGCACAGCTCAATTTGGACTAGCCACTTTCCAAGTGGCCAATTAGCCACATATGGATAGCAGATACCCTATGAGCACAGATCTACATGAAGGACGTATGCATGTTTATCGTATTGTACTTGCAATCTTCTGTAGGTTTTAAAATTTTCAAAATAAAAAGTTGGAAGGAAAAGACATGTAGAAATATTGATACTTCCAATCACATTCATTTTGCTTCAAATAGTTTACTCTTTCTCATTCCTGCAGGGACATGTTTAATACACGAGCATTTTTGCTTTTCAAGCAGCAGTATCCTCTCAGGACCATATTATGGTCTTTCTATTCTTTGCATAGTTTCATGGCTCTTAAAAACTGATATCACACATGGAAGCAACCTAAGTGTCCATCAACAGATGAATGCATAAAGAAGAGGTGGCACATATATACAATGGAATATTACTCAGTCATAAAAAGAAATGAAATTGAGTTATCTGTAGTGAGGTGGATGGACCTAGAGTGTGTCATACAGAGTGAAATAAGTCAGAAGGAGAAAAACAAATACCATATGCTAACGCATATATATGGAATCCAAAAACAAAAAAACAAAAAAGGGTTCTGAAGAACCTAGGGGCAGGACAGGAATAAAGATGCAGATATAGAGAATGGACTTGAGGACACAGGGAGGGGGAAGCGTAAGCTGAGACGAAGTGAGAGAGTGGCATGGACATATATACACTACCAAATGTAAAACAGAGAGCTGGTGGGAAGCAGCCGCATAGCACAGGGAGATCAGCTCAGTGCTTTGTGACCACCTAGAGGGGTGGGATAGGGAGGGTGGAAGGGAGATGCAAGAGGGAGGGGAGATGGGGATATATGTATATGTATAGCTGATTCACTTTGTTATACAGCAGCAATTAACACAATGTAAAGCAATTATACCTCAATAAAGATGTTTTAAAAAAAAAATATGACACATAATAAGCAAACTAACCACTAGTGACACTAAAATGAGAAAGGGGTCCTTGGCATGGCTCAAAAAGTCCTGTATATAATTTTTAAATCAGTGCTGCAATTTGTGGTTCAGCAAGCGAGATGGTGTCTTGCTTGATTGCTCTGCCAATAAGCACTCGTCATTCTTGTCATGAACCAGAATCACAGCTTCTGCACTTTGGTTCCGGGAGGCGGAGTCTTCTCTGACCTCGTCTGTCTCCTCTGACAAGGAAACAAATTTCAGCTCCTCCGGGAAAAGATAACCCCTGCTGCTCCTTGCTTGGGAGGGAAAACACATTCTTCTTCCTAGCAGAGGTTGAAAGAAGAGTTGAGTACAAAGCAGTATATAGAAAGTCTTCATTTTCAACTCATCTCCCTTTCATTTTTAGGCTGAGTGCAGCCTTGCCTTGAGTGATGGTGACAACGGGCTGAATTTTCCCTTCTTGCTCAACTGATCACTTATTTTGACAATAGTATCTTTTCGGTAATAAGAAATCAATTCTAATTTCCCCCATTTACTTAACAAAAATATGGGCTGCTTGTTGATAGGACTGTCACATAGTTTTCTTTTTTTGGTGATCCAGAATGCTGAAGTTTGGGAGATAGGGAAAAACACAGAGAAACAGCTTTTACTGGGGGAAAAATATATATATAGCAGCAATGCAGCTACCCTAATTTGAATGGAACAAAGCCATCTTGTACTTCTTGTTCTTTTCAAGTACCTTTCTGGCATACCTGAGCTCTCACAGTCCCGGAGAATCATTAGAGACAAGAAAACTTTGTGATTGTTTTAGAACTTCAAAACTCCTGCCAGGATTGACTCTAAATATCAGAGAGGTCCTTGTGGAAGAGGATGTGAGGATATCTTGCTAAGCCAGCTATCAGCTGCATAGCCAGACCTTTAAGATAAAAGTTAAGAACAAAAACTTATTTTAGCTCCTCAGATGAAGGAAGGAAGAAAAGCAATTTGTTCCTGATTCAGAAAAAGTTGTTTAAATGTAATGAAAACTTTAATTTGTGAGTGGATAAAAACATTCCATTATTAAGGCTTTATAATTGTATTAAGATTCTCAATTAAGAATATGTAAAATATATGTCTAAATATGTGTATTTAGTTCCAAACTTGAAGTTTAAAGGCGATCTCTTCCCACTCTGTATTTATATCTTTTAAAATTGAATATAATATTTATTCAGATTCTTTTTTCTTATTCAATCTTCAGTGAAGAAAAATATAATTTTCTTCCTGGGGAAGCAGAGATTTCACACTGGCTTTAATAAAATCAGTTTCACCACTAGATACAGAATATTTCCCTAAGGGTCACGAAAAGCTGAAGTTGATTTGTCTTCATCAAAGCAGACAAGTTGTTAAAGGAAAGAACTGGTATGAGAATACTTCCCACTAACTGAGCCAGGAGAGAGGAATGAATGAGACGAACTTTACATACAAACACACGTATAGTCATTTTCTCTTTATATGCCTCTTTCTCTGCTGTCTCCTTGGTACCGTCTGCAGTAGCAAACATAAAGAAAAGTCACCTCAACTCCACTGAGTGATACTGAAACTTGAAGGGAAAAGAAACTTGAAATGTGCAAATATATTATTGTTCAACAACTTTGCAGATGATTTTATTACCTTAAGGCTTCATGGTTTCTGTCTCCTCTCTCTGTGTCATTTCTCTGCCACTATCTCTCTCACGCACACTCACCCAGAGGGACACACATATTGATACCCGGTGGGGATTTCTTACTTAAAACTATTTCTTCTCCAGACTGAGAAAAGTCAAAGACCTGGATCCATTAAATGAGTGATCATTTCCTGATATTTAAAGTAAACAATCTGGGAAAGCTATTTAAATGAATACGAGGATTCTACCCTTGAACAACACGGGTTTGAACTGTGCAGGTCCACTTATAGTGGATTTTTTTAAAATTTATTTATTTATTTATGGCTGTGTTGGGTCTTCGTTTCTGCGCGAGGGCTTTCTCTAGTTGCGGCGAGCGGGGGCCGCTCTTCATCGCGGTGCGCGGGCCTCTCACCATCGCGGCCTCTCTTGTTGCGGAGCACAGGCTCCAGACGCGCAGGCTCAGTAGTTGTGGCTCACGGGCCCAGTTGCTCCGCGGCATGTGGGATCTTCCCAGACCAGGGCTCGAACCCGCGTCCCCTCCATTAGCAGGCAGATTCTCAACCACTGCGCCACCAGGGAAGCCCGGATTTTTTTTTTAAATAAATATGTACTACAGTGCTACACGATCCACCCTGGTTGAATCTGTGGATGCAGAGCCCTGGATATGGAGGGCCACCTGTGAAGTTATACTCAGATTTTTAATGGAGGGGGTTTGGTCCCCCCAACTCCACATAGTTTAAGAGGACACTTAAGAAGCTTTCCTTTATCACTTCCTCATGCCAAAAACAGAAATGGGAAGTATGGCACACATGAAAAAAATATTTAATGTAATAGTTCCAGTTTCAAACTTCATCCCAATAAATGTAGACATAACAACTTCAATCTAGTTCTTCATTTTGGATACCAAATTCAAATGTTCTACCAAAAGTCTTAAGGTATCTTCTGAATAAAACTATTTTTTTCTCCCTAAGGCTAAGCCCTATGGGTAAGTGGAGAACTTGTAGAACTGGTTCTACTAGCAAACTACAAAACCTTCATGCCCTATTTACCACATTAGAAGAAAGCAACGTTCTCCTTTTTTCTCATTCTTGTTTTAGCCTGAACACATGGCTTTTTCTGAAGCTGTGCCAGGTTCAGGTCAGATACTATTAGGGCAGTGATGACTGTGGATTACTGTACGCACTCCCCCCATGGTTTTGTCTGTGAGAGCCCTTAAAATCTCTATCTGGCCCTGTTTTCATGTGAATGTGTTTGTTTCAGCACCTCTGGAAGATATTAAGTAGTTGTATCATCAATAAGTGTTGGTGATGCTTATCTCTCTATTTCTCTGGATTCTAGCACACAGACTTTTGAGATGACCTACTAAGATAAAATCTAAGTGACATGTGTTAAAGAAAAAGGACACAATTTGATTGGAAAAGACTTAAGAAGAAAACGTGGAGGTTACTTTCTGCAATATGTGTCCAGGGTGACTGTTCTCTCAGCGCTTATTTTAGAACCCTGGCTAAATTCTTGGTGTTTGACTCACTGGAATGAAGAGTGAATCAAACACAAAGAATTTAGAATTCATTAGCTGGTGGCATCCAATGAGTTTAGAATACTCAATAAAGACTATATGTAGTTTAAAAAAAAGCAGGGAGGGTTTCTGTTTCAATTAAAAAAATTTTTTTTTTATTGAAGTATAGTTGATTTACAGTGTTGTATTAATTTCTGATGTACAGCAAAGTCATTCAGATATATATATATATTCTTTTTTTAATATTCTTTTCCATTATGGTTTATCATAGGATATTGAATATAGTTCCCTGTGCTGTACAGTAGGACCTTGTTGTTTATCCATTCTATATATGAAAGCTTACATCCGCTAACTCCAACCTTCTGCTCTAGCCCTCCCCCAACCCCCTCCCCCTTTGGTTCAATTTCTTAAATGTTCTTAGTTCACTCATTTCTGAGGAAGTGAAAACCTCTCTGTAGTTCAATTCTTGCCTCTGCACTGCCTTCTCCACCCTTGACCTACCTCTCTTTTATTCTTCTCTCCTGTGCTCCTAACCTTCCCCCTCCCCATCAAATATGCAATGGAGAGGGGGCGTAAAGTCAGGGCTTGATCATTTTCGGTCTCATCACCAGTCCTGACTTAAATGCTCTTGAAGTTTTTCCTGGTAAAATCGAGTAGCTGTCCATATTAATTAAACTACTGAATCAATATCCCTGAAAATGTAATGGTTGAAATAAAACACAAGATTTATCTCTCAAGAAACCATCTGAGTGAGAGGGAAGGGGGATGGTGGGGAGGCTCTGCTCCTCTCAGTCATGCAGAAACCCAGCGCAGATTGAGGCTAGTCCTGACACCTTCAACAGGTGGCTCCTAAGGTCCATCCTGTCATCACTATTTCAGCCCATGGGAGAGTAAAAAACAAAAAAAGCTGTAGAAGTGAGCGTGCAAGTTTTCAAGGCAAGCCTGGAATGGCATCTATCACTTTTGCTTACACTTCACTGGAGAGAGCTTAGTGTTACGGCCACACCAGCTGCAGAGGGAGCAGGAAAATACAGTCCATGGTTGGGCAGCTTTATCCCAGTTATGACATTATCTTACTGCAGAAGCAATGGAGTACAGATTTGGGTGGACAACTTGTAATCTCCACCACACCCTCTAAGCCCTTTTATGGTCTTAATAAGAACATGAAGGGAACATGCAAGTACAAGAATCATTGTACTGGGTCCTTTGCAGAGCAAACTGTTCCTATGGCTTATATTAGTCATCTGTAATGGGAACGTATTTGCTTGATCTCACGAATTAGCATATACTCCTATTTCATAGATGAGTTATGAGAGTAAAATGAGAAAATATATCTGAAAGCTGTTTGGAAAAGCTAAAGGTATAGTCCTACAGTGTTAGAAATTAAATTTTTCCTTCATTGGAATATTACTCAGCCATAAAAAAGAATGAAATAACACCATTCGCAGCAACAAGGATGGACCTAGAGATTATCATACTAAGTGAAGTAAGTCAGACAGTGAAAGACAAATACCACATGATATCACTTATATGTGCAATCTAAAATATGATACAAATGAACTTATCTATGAAACAGAAACAGATTCACAGATATAGGGAACACACTTGTGGTTGTCAAGGTGGGGGTGGGCGGGAGGGATGGACTGGGAGTTTGGGATTAACAGATATATAGGTTCAATTTTAAAAAATTGAACCTATATATAAAATAGGTAAACAACAAGGACCTACTGTATAGCACAGGGAACTGTATTCAATATCTTGTAATAACGTATAATGGAAAAGGATCTGCAAAAGAATACATATATATGTATGTATAATGGGATCACTTTGCTGTACACCTGAAACATTGTAAATCAACTACACTTCAGTTTAAAATACATATATTATTCCTTCATTGTTGAAATCACAGTTTGAACCTATGAAGCCAGCGCCCAACATTTCCATAGTCAAATAAAATATAATAACTAAGAGGTAAACTCGAAAAGCAATCAACCTTCAGAGTCCAAACAGAAAGTATATAAGTAAGGGTAGAATATATATCGTAGTTAAGCTAGCACCCTTTTGTTAACAATGGGTCTGAAACATAAAGGCAGACTTAACAATATAAACGGCAAATTTTATTCAATCATTCAGGATCACAGCTCAATGAACATCAAAATTGACTACCCTTCCGGTAGCATCACTGAAGTTTGGAGGATCAATGAAGTTTGAAGGCAAAATATAGAATGGAAGCCTAGAGAATGTTAAGATCCTCAGTGAATGAATACTGGATAGAGAGTGTTCAGAAGAAGACTCAAGTTTTGTCCAGGGAGTACAGACAAATCAAAATAAGAGGATAAATAAGAAACAGAGCAGACCCCTTCTGTGGGATGACACAAAAATGCAAATCATGGCAGAATATAACATAGTAGTTAGTCCCAGGTTTTTAAGAACTTTAAAATAAGGATAGAGAACTCCATGCCCAATCCCACATAACCAACTGGATCAATACTCTGATATGTCATGGAAAGAGACCAGCTAAGGTTAGGTAATGGAGGTGCCCTGACCCATTGACTTTGTTACGGCCTTAGAGAGTCAACGTTTTGCCATTAAATGTCAGATCAATTCCCAATGATTTAAACATTACCCAGAAGTCTCTAGTTTCCTGGAATCTTTAACAAAAAAAAATGCAAACTTCAAACTACCATTTTCAAGAGTCTAAGGAATTATTTACTACATTAGCTTAATCCATCTTGCTCAATCTTTAACATTCTTGTCTCAATTGCTTTCTACAATTTATAAAGCACTGCCTGCATTTTAAAAAAATCTATATTATTATTTTTAATATATGTTTATATCTATCTTTTCATGTTCAAGAAATAAATTTTCTCTCTGGGATTCTTATAAACAACTTACCACAGACTGTCCATTTTCTCATACAGCCCTTACCAGAATTATACTGCAATTACATATGAAAAGGTTTTTCTCCCTTTAGGTCAAGCACTGCCCATGTTTAATTAATCTTTTATCCATATGATGCTTTGCATATGTAGGTATTCGATACATAAATTAGTACAGTTTTAGCCCAACTCCACTTCCCTCAACTCAAGGCCGTAGGAGGGAGGTAAAAGGAAGGCCCATCCATATGGCTACTATAAATTTGTAGGGGAACTTCTTAATTTTCCTCTCAGGAGTAAAGTGGACCAGTTTCTCTGGTTTTTCACAGGGAGAATCAAATTTGGTTTTCAATACTCCATAAAATGTCAGAGCTCCTCTAGCGGCATGCCCTCTGTCTAGCAGTCCTGGATGAACAGGCACTGAGCAGTGATAATTCCAAACTTGCTCTTTTATATCTCAGGGATCACCAAAAGATTCCTGTGTCTAGAGACTGACATATCTTCTTGATGGGCATGACCCATGTTATTTGAATGACCGATTGAATGAATAAATGAGCCAAAAATTGCCATCCCTAGATATCAACAAATTTCCAACTGGCATCTGGCTGCCTGATGGTGTCACTTGCATCAGGTGTGACAAGCTGTAATCTAAAATAACACCTAATTTAGATCCTTGTGCACTTTCTGAACTGCTGGGGCAAAGAAGGGAGAAGATTACAGCTCCTTAAACTCCCAGACTCCCCCTTGCCTTGTACCTGCTGTACAATTATTGCTGCCTTGCCTGCCAAAGTTCCATTAAGGGATCTGGAGCTCCTGGCACTTGCATGGATACTCTACTAAATTTAATCACCATAGATGACTTATGCTTGCCAGCTGGGTGCCTCAAACCAAAGGAATAATATCAGACAAATATATGGGGATCTAGTTTATCTAAATGTATACAGGAAGAAAACAGAGAGGAGGGGCTTTTTGGCTGGTGGGAGACCACTTGTGCACCGTGTGAACTTTAAACTTGCTCATTTTTGCTCTTTCTTTTAAGGGTAAAAAGTTCAACAAAAACTTTTTTTTTTTTAAGTTTTATCGTCAGTTCAAATAATCATGCCAAGAGAGGTCATATTGCCAGAGACAATAGACAGCTGTAGAGAATCCATCAGCCTTTGGCTGCCTCCAGATGCAAGGTCTTGGCTTGTCAGCTGAGTTGGGGTTGTGGGATGTAATTAGAGGCAGCAAAGGCTATCTAGTGCCCACTGCCCTCCCATTAACCTTGAATGTGGCCGGGGCAATGGGGTGTGGGGCTTGGCTACCCTTCACAGAACTCAGACTCTCCTACCTGCAAGGGGGGATTCTTGGACCTGACTTTAAAAGAGTCCTCAGGGCAGATAATTCACATACTGACTCATTTGGCACTGGTTCTCTGGGTTGTGCTTGACTCTCTGTTCCTCTTCCATTGCCTTAAGGCACAGATACTTTACAAAAAGAAAAATAAGTAAATTAAAAAAAAAAAAAATCATCGTCATCACCCTGAACTGAGCCACCAGTGATTTGCTTTACCCCATCACTGAGAATAGTGGCATAAACCTCTTTTTTTTTAATTTCACAAGTACAACATTTCTTATTTGCATTGTGATGTTTTCCATTGTAAGTAGAGGTAGCTGGCAGACCAAACCCAGTCCTTCATTTATTTCCTCTCTAGATGTTGATGAAAGTGTCAGTGAGGCATTATGACTTGTTTCATGATGACAGCCCTGCTCTGCTTGGTGACCTATGACCTCCCTCCTCAGGAGATCTTGAGGTTAACATGACGGCACACGGGACATCTATACAGGAAGGAATGTATTCAAGACCGGAAAACGTGGGAGGAATTTAGTGAATGAATGGGCCTTACTGAGCAGAGAAAACAATTGGGTAATTTTGCCCACCAAAAACCCCGATGAACGGTTATTTGCAGCCCACTGGTCTGTAACTTCAATCACTTGATGAGACATGTTCACATTAGTGCAGTCTCTTGCTCAAATAGTAATCACCTGCCTTGGCTGGCCCTTGTAGGAGGGAGAAGGAATAGAGGAGGTTGTAAAGCAGAAGTAAATTAGTGTAAAGCAGCTGAGAGTGGTTGAGGAGCTGGGTGGGAAAACATCTGTGACGGGATAGGAGTCCATTCCAGCTGTTGACACTTGGTCCAGGCAGTGACCCCAGGCCCTCTGCTACCAGGCCGAGCAGACAGGCCTCCAGCCAGCCAGCCAGCCAGCCATGATGACCTCCTTTTCCCACAGCTGTCTCTGCAGGAGGGTCTTGGGCAGGACCCTACAGTCACATCTCCCTCATTTCTTGGGACCAGGAAATGAGAAAATCATTGCTCACCCCACTCCAAAGTTGCCTCATCTCAGAGCTCAGTATCCGCTCCCTGCTTTGCAGTCACGCTGGGAGGATCTCTTTAATAGAAGAAAAGAAGGACAGAATGTTGGAAGGGAGCTCTCCTTGACAGATGGGAGTGAGCGCAGTGAGTAACTTACTGGAGGCAATAAAGGTGTTAGCAAATAGCAGGAGGCAAGAGCGGGCCCGGGATGACTGGCTCTGCTACACGCTGCGGGCTGTACAGGCGCCAGTGAGAGCTGCCTATCTCGGCTTCAGTGTTAAAGCATGTGGCTCCCACAGATTCACAGCGTAGTCCTCGGTTTTCTCAGTAGCACAAGCGTTGACTGGGTCCCCGTCCAACTGAGGGGTCTACCATCTCATTGTTACCCTCCTTTCTAATGCCTGTTCTCCTGGTCATCCCTCCTTCCTTTGTCCTGGTTCTTTTGTTCTTCTTTTCCCTGTTCCTTATGTCTCATCACATGATAGTCACCCTTTTCCTTTTTTGTCTTTTCTTAAAGCAAGGAGAGCCTCCTCATCAGTGTCAAGCCTAGCGTCATGTAACCAATTACCTTAAAATCACAGCCATCTAGCCCTACCCTCTGTGTTAAGAAAACCCAGTTGTTGCTGAGAATTGTATATCTATACAGTGTTTACACACGAACCGTAGCAGGAATTCTTAAGGCAAGGATATCATTGAACCAAAAAATGTCATAACACAAAGGAGTCTCAGATGCTTATTATCTCCTCCCAACTACATTCCATTTGACAACCAAGCAAATCATGACATGGGAAAGTTAAATGAGATCCTAAGGCTTACACAAGCCAGTAGAGTGAAGGACCCAGGCCTCTGGACTCCCTAATCAGTGATTTGTCTTTCCACTTTATGAATTTTAACGTAAAAATAAAAGCCACAGATTCTCCAGACCCCTACGCAACCTAGGAGAATATTTCTTACCCCCAATCATGCTTGAATCCCTCTACTCCAGAAGTAAATACAGCTAACGAATCAGGGATGCTCTTCTGTGCTCCTGTTGTGTCTGACCTTAAGGAAGTCGCTCGCCTCCCTGGTTCTCTATTGTCTTTCACAGCTGAGGAGCCTGGACAGATCATCTAGGGTTGCTTCTAGTTCCAAAATTCGATGACCCTTTAAGCTT
The DNA here is from genome assembly GCF_028023285.1 of Balaenoptera ricei. Taxonomy (NCBI): domain Eukaryota; kingdom Metazoa; phylum Chordata; class Mammalia; order Artiodactyla; family Balaenopteridae; genus Balaenoptera; species Balaenoptera ricei. The sequence continues at coordinate 132,885,686 of NC_082642.1, forward strand.
AACTTCTTTCACCAGAATACCTGTCCTTTCTAGGTAAATGGTGTTCTCAGTCCTTTCTGCTAAAAGAGGTTAAGTAAATAAAAAGGAAAGATCAGGTTCTGCTTTTGGCCTAAATTATAACTTCATGACCAAGGATGAAAGAAGTTAATAGCAATAAGAAAGCTTCCAGAGTCTACCATTTACAATTTAAATCCTTTACTTGGGAGGTTAAAAGTTCAAAGTTGAGTCATAGTCTGAGGTGGCTCTGCTCTTTCTTTTTAATTATCTGAGGTCAGGAAGTTAATAATACCAGAAATCCCCAGTGGAGACCTCTTGTGCACTGTGTGAGCTTTAAACTTGCTCATTTTTTTTTTAAGGGTAAAAAGTTCAGCAAAAACACAGTGGACTTTTCCTCTTAGCCTCCGCCCATTCATCCCCCAAGGTCAAAAGTTGAACTGTAAAACAGGAACCCTTGTTCTCTGATCCACATTTAAACAGATCACTTATTAAAAGGTAAACACTCTAAATGCAAGCCAAGATCCAAAGTGAATCTGTTCAATAAAAATAAAAATATTGTAATAAAATGAGTCTTTGATCTTTATCGCTTGCCTTGGAGTTGAGCATCCGAATTTATTTTATTTTTTTGAATCTCAGAGAAAGAGCAGTCACAAAAGCTCTTTCCTAACCTATCTCTGCCCTGAGATTGGCATATCTGGAAAAGATAAACCTAAGACATTTTTTAAATAATTGTGTTTACAGTCTTATCTTAAGGCAATTTCTACAACTAATTCTACACCATTCATGTTTGTTTGTTTGTTTGTTTGTTTTGTTCAAACAGGAGTTCAAGTGTGGTTTAAATCTGAAAGATTTAAAGGACTGAGGAATTAAAAGGTGCTTGCTGAAAATGATGGGGGATGTGGAGAGGATAAAGAAATGGATGAATCAACCCAATGAACCTCATGGAAATTAGGAATGGACTATATTTGAAATCTTCTAAATGTTAAAGCTCAAACATGAAGCCAAGAGGACAGCTGTAGAGTTCTAAATACGACCCTCCATATCTGAGGGCTCCACATCTTCAGATTCAACCAACAGCAAATCAAAAATAATCAGAAAAAAAATTACAGAATGTCCCACACATGTCAAGGGATGACTATATTTACTTCATAAGGATAAGACTAGCTTTCTTAAAGTAACCATGGCACATTTAAGAAGTATGGAAGAGCCAACTAAATATTAACCCAATCCAACCAGCTTGCTTAGAAAAACTCCCTAAACCAACATCATATTAAGCTGCTCTTTCATGCAACCCCTAAGTGTCCTTTTCTAATAAAGTAAATGATATATGTGTCCATTCTTTTCATTGCATGCCCTTTGGGAACTCTTTGTTAAAAAAAAAAAAAAAAAAAAGAAAAGAAAAAGCCAAATCTGTGAAAGCACCTTTGTCACAATTTATCCAAATGAGAATAATGCCTCCTGCTTGTCTACCTTAATAATTTTTGTACAGTCTAATGAGAAAATCACAGAAAACAGTGAGAACCTTGAAATAAAGATATATAATGAGCACATTCATAATAAATACCTTTCACTGATGTTAGTTTTGACAAATGTCAGTTAAGTTCTTGGACTTTCTGATTAATTTTAATACAAATTAAAACTAGAAGATACAGCTCCAAAGAAGTTGTGACCTAGGCCCATTTACACTGTAATTTTCACAGTATCCCCTGGGACTCCTGGATGCAGCTGGATGACCCAGACCCAGGAATAACAAGCCAGGAAGGAAGTGGGGAGAGCACATGAGACTACTTCCTCTTGTAAGGAAGGACTCCCCTCTCAACAGCTGTAAGGAAGGGTGGAAATTCTTTATGAGTCAAAGTGTGACTTCAAAGTAAAGGATGAAATTTGAGAGACGTGATCATATTGATTAGGATGTTGACCAAAAGGAAGTCACTGAATTTAGAAGAGTGGACAGGGAAAATCAGGTACTAAATCAGAAGGTGAAGGGCATCTGGACACTGCTCACTTAGGCTGGTGTTACATTCATGAGAATAACTTCTGGTTTCAATTCATCTTGTGACTATATTCCCATGAATATTTATGTTTCTTCTTTTTTATTTTTAAGTCACCACATTGTATGTGAGCTAGTTGTTTTCAGCCTTCTGTCTGACTGAATTCCGTATTTTTTTTTTTCCTGCAAACCACTTCGTTTTATAAGAGGCTATTATAGGGTAGGACCATGTTGTGTTATGGGCATACCTATCCTAAATGTTCTCATAGGATAGAAATAGGACTGGATCCATATAATGTCAACCATACAGAACACTGTGAGGCGTGTATTACAGGTGGTATGAACAAAGTGCCATGACAACCCTGGGTCTTTGCCACGTTTTTTCATGCCCCCTTGCCTTACACATTCTGGTCCCTCTTCCTGGAATAACGCACTAGTCCTTGATCCCTGGGACCCTGTACTCTGCCTCAGTACTGTTCTTCCTTCACACCTCACCTCCCTCTCCCTCTCTGAATGCAAGTGTCCCTTCCACAGCAATCTGTGCAAGCAGTGACATCAGAGTAATTGTCTCACTGTATTGTAAAGTGTAGTTAATTTTGCAGCCTCCAGCAATAACTTACAATCAGATTGAGAGAGAGAACTCCCATGCAATTCCTTGGGAGGTCCTTCTTCCAAAATACTGAATGAAACCTGATAGGAACAGGATCCAGTGAATACCTTAATGGATGGCAAAGGTCAGCTGCGACTCAACAGGGTCTATGACAGACTGAATTCACGCAGTCCTGCCAGCTTTCTGAAACACCACGAGCACAGCAGTTCTCAACTTTGGCTGTGCTTTGATATCACCTGGGAACTTTAAAATATCCTTGATGTCAGGGTCCCAGCCCTAGAAATTTTGAATTAATTGAACTGAGGTAGAGCAGGATCATTAGGGTATTAAAATGCCCCTGGGTGATACCTGTGACAATGAGAACTGAGGAATGAGGGGCGCTGCACAGGACGATGCTGTGAAATGCATCCAGAAATCACCAGTGCCATTGAGAGTCACAAATGGACTGTCAATTTACGTATACCTTATTTTCACAATTCTCTTGAAGAATAAGTCACTCTCCCATCTAAACTGATTTAGCAATTCTCTATTATCCTCAGGATAAAATCAAACATCTTGGCCAGCCAACGTATTACACTAGCCTCTCCACAAAATGGTCCCATCTTTTTCTTCTTCCTTATTAGTATCGTTTGTGCTTGAGTCATGCAAAACTGCTTGCTATTCCCTGAATGTGCCACGCAAACCCTTCTTATGTCTTCCCATGCGTCTGCTCTTAGGAATACCTTTCCTCTTATTCCTCCAGGTAATTCATATTCATACTTCGAGACCCAGATCAGGCTAGTCCTTCTCTGAATTCCTTTACTAGTGCTGCTGGTTTTATAAAGTGCTTCTGTTCTGCGATGCACTCAACTGAATTCACTGTTCAGTCATAGCAGTTAGCGCATTGGCTGAAACCAGCTCTCTATCAGCCACTGATGTATTGTTTTAGATTCCCAAGAGCAGAAAGTGTGTCATTTTTCTGGACCCACTTTCCCCGGTATCCAGCATAGTGCTTGACACATGGTAAGTGCTGTGTGAATGGCTGTTGAATAAATGGATAGAAGGATAGACAGATGGACAATAGAAAGATGATCATATAAATAACTCCTTTATCTATTTAACATGTAGAAGGACTCTCATGATGCTCGTCATTGATGAGAGAGAATAATAACTTCCTGTTAGATTTATTTCATATTCATCTTCCAGAGGTTGGAGACCCAGGAGCCTGAGCCAATTATAGAAATATGAGACTCCAGGCCAGGGCAAGTGGCCCCAGGAAGAAGGGTTACAATCATGGTTTCCTTGGTTATGTTAGGATTTTCTAGATAAAAAAATAGAAGCAACACATTGAGTCATGTAGTGTTTCAAAACTGTGACATTTCTAGACGGTTGCTTAGTCCTGAGCCACGTCGCTTTCCATTTGTTCTTTCCTCCCCTCACATGGGCCTTGGCTGCTTCTTCATAGAATCACAATCAATCAGTATAAATGAATTTGCTCCTCCTCTCCCAACTTGGGTTCCAGCTGAAACAAAATTATGAGTTCATAGCTTCTTAAAGCTAAAAGAAATTTTAGGGATCATCTCATGCAACTCCTCCATTTTGCAGACCTAGAAGCACTTGGGAGAGGTTCAGGGAATGCACAGTCTGTGGCAATTACCAGTGTAGCTGGGTGGTTCTGAGCCTCATCAGCATAGGAAGCCCAATGAGATCACATCAACTGAAACATCCCAATCACTTAGGAACTTGAGTTCCCTCTTAAGATCTTCTCTATTTCCGCAAAGCCCCAGGGAGAGAGCCTATGTATGCTCAGAAACAAGTCACTTGATGTTCTTTGCCCCTGGCCCTTTCCCTAAGGCCCGTTGCTCACTGGTTCCCTGCTCTGGGCCCCCCTCTGAGCATAGCCCTCCCTGTGTACTACTGTCTTCTGTAGACGTGCTCCCAGGCTGCTGCACGGTAGTCTCTTTTTTTGGGTGGGGGGACTGGTTGATGGAGTGAGAGGAAGGGTGGGGGTAGGGGAAGGAAGGGTGTTAAAAGACATGAGAATAAACTCTCCCCCAGCTTTTGAGCTGCACATTGTTATTGGTGAGTCAGAGCACTACAATCCAGGGCTCTAGAATTTGGCTCTAAAATCACATCTGGATTCCAAACTTGTCCCTGCCACTTGCTATCTCTTTGACCTTCAGCAAGATATGAAACCTTTCTGAACCTGAATTTCTATTTTTTCCTTCTTTATTGTAGTGGAAATGATAATTTCTTCTTCATAAGATTGTTGGGAGAAGTAAATGAAATACTGTCTTAATATATCAGGTGCTTAGCATACTGCTAGAAGTTGGTAAGCACTCAACAAATGGTGTAGACACTGTTATTTTCAACTTCATCATTCTTATCACTGTCACTTTAGTTATTCATTGAAATAGCTTCTTTGACCCCTAACCCTGATTTCAGTTGGGTCTTAACGGCAGTCCCTCAGGCCAGCTGGGGGAAAGCAATGTCTCCCCAACCTCTTCTTTTCTCCCTCACTGCCTTTCTCGCACCTGTACTCAACACTCATTTTTCCTCCTTTTCTCTACCCCAAGCAAGCAGTTTGGTTATCAGTTGGTACAAAGAGTTCCTCACATAGCCAAATTTTCATCCTGTTAGTGTATCAGCTAGGACATCTCCGTTGTTGTACTATCAAAGTCAGCCTATACTTCTGAAATAATGGAAGTCTTTATTAAATTCCAGTTTTCAATACAGGGGAAAAATATATTTATATATATGTTTTGGTGTTCAATTTCCTCCAAAGAAGCTCTTCCCTTCTACAGAAATAGAGTTCTACCTTGACACGTGGTTTCCCGGAGAGAGTATCTCTCACCTTTAACCATGCCAGTGAGAACAATACCCTGGCAGTGAGCACAGCAAGAAGACGGAAAGAACCCGAGGCCCTGGGTAACTTTGTGCTTCTCCACCCAATTACTCTGATACATCTGGACTGTTTGGGCCACGGTATTTAGACATCTCTGCTCTCCTTACAGCCTGACATACCAAGTAGTGTAGTTTCTAAACATAGCAAGAAGAACATCTACTCCCATGATGTTTAGACTTCAATGCAAGCCTAAAATACAATGTTTAGTTAAAATATTAATACTGGTTATATTCCCACAAGAGGTTGGGGAAGAAAACATCTTCCCATTCCCAATATAGAAGCTTTCAAAATTTGGTATTGCAAAAGATTTCAAGACCTCTGACCCAGCCAAGAATTAGACATTCATGGTCACCCTCTTGTTATTAACTGAAGAAAGAGACACAGATCAAAGCAGGGAAACTATGTGCTTTATACAAATAATTTGTATAAGCAATAATTCAAGTCGCCTTTTAATTGCAAATAGATATGGACTAATTCACCCTTCAAGCAAATTAGGGGTCTTTAGATCAAACAAGGAAGACTTATATTGAAATAATTGGAGAGATTGCCCCAAATGCTATTAGTCTTATAGTCCCGATCACAGGGAAAAGATTTTACTAGCTCAGGCTTAGGGTAAGACTGGGCAGCTCAGCTTAGTTCAGACATCTAAATCAGTTGTGGGATTAGCCTAGACTGTACCCAGACTGACAGCCTTGATTTATATATTTTTTATTATATATTTTTATATTATATGCTTGATTATATATATTTGACTGAATTTATATAATTTATGAATCGGAGTCCATGGATTATTCTCATAATGACTGGCCCATCAGAGAACAAGTTTTAGCACTCAAATGAATCCGTTTGAGGCAGCTACAGACTCTCAGAGCCCTCCTCCCTCACTCACCCCACCGTAGAAGGAGATCAGCTTTCAAGACTGAGGATACCAGCTGTATCTGATAAGGGGTGAATATCCAAATTGTATAAACAAATCACACAACTCAATATCAAAAAAACAAACAATCTGATTAAAAAATGCGCAGAGGACCTAGATAGACATTTCTCCAAAGAAGACATACAGATAGATGGTTAACAGACACATGAAAAGATGCTCAACATCACTAATCATCAGGCAAATGCAAATCACAGCCACAATGAGATATCACCTTACCCTTGTCAGAATGGCTGTTATCAAAAGGACAAGTAACAAGTGTTGGGGAGGATGTAGAGAAAAGGGAACCCTTGTGCACTGTTGGTGGAAATGTAAATTGGTGCAGCATCTATGGAAAACAGTATGGAGATTCCTCAAAGATTTTTACATTAGAACTACCATACAATCCCACAATTTCACTACTGGGTATTTAGCCAAAGAAAACAAAAACACTAATTCCAAAAGATATATGCACCCCTTTGTTCACTGCAGCATTATTTACAATAACAAAGATATGGAAGCAACCTAAATGATGTCCATTGATAGATAAGTGGATAAAGAAGTGGTGATACACACACACACACACACACACACACACACACACACACGAATATTATTCGGACATAAAAAAGAACAAAATTGTGCCATTTGCAACAACATCGATAGATCTGGAGGATATTATGCGAAGTGAAACAGGTCCGACAGAGAAAGACCAATACCATATGGTCACACTTATATGTGGAATCTGAAAGACAAAACAACCAAATAAACAAAACAAAACAGAAACAGACTTATAGATATAGAAAGCAAACTGGTGGTTTCCAGAGGGGAGAGGGGTGGGTGGTTGGGTGAAATAGGTGAAGGGGATTAAGAGATACAAGCTTCCAATTATAAAATAAATAACTCATAAGAATGTAATATACAGCATAAGGAATATAGTCAATAATACTGTAATAATTTTGTATAGTGACAGGTGGTTACTGGATGTGTTGTGGTGATCATTTTGCAATGTATTTGATTGTCAGATCACTATGTTGTACACTTGAAACTAACATAATATTGTACCTCAACTATACTTTAATTAAAAAAAAAGAAAAGACTGAAGACACTAGGCCCCATGTGACCAGAGATCCCATGCCAGGGGAGAGTAAGTTAAAAATAGACACAGGTAGCTATGTATGACTCCTTTCTGTGAGTTTTCAGGCCTCCAAGGGGCAAAATTGCTGATTTGATTCTAAAATGTTGTATTTATCTTATCAGAAGGAACTACTAAGCAGAATGATTTGCCCAAGAGAATATATGGTCACCATGGAGTGGAGAAGTGACTTCTTATCATCCAAATAATTATTTAAGCCTATATATTTTTACTCAAGATTTAATGATGAAATTATTAGAAAAACTAGTAAGTTTTTATGGTTTTTTTATGGTACCTATCAGTACCATAAATAATGACTTTTCCATGCATTATTTTTGTCTTCGTTTCTTTTAAGTTTAAATGTTTCTCCCCAATTTTCTTAGATCATAGCCTTTGTTTGATATATTGTGAGATGTATCTGATTTCTTATTCACAGTTGTATAAAGTGTCTTTCCTTTCTCACCATGACATTGCACTATCCTTTATCTAGACATCAGCTCTGTGACAGGTGGTATTTGATATTGTGACTAATCTAACATCCACTGAGTCAAGGGTAATAACACAGTCCTAACAGTTGTTACATGCTTATAATGTGTCAGGCACCTTCTAGGCGTCTTATGTTTATTAACTCATAATGTTCAATGTATATACATATACATACAAGGTTGTTTCTCACAACAACCTTGAGAAATAGATAATTTTATTATTCCCATTCTACAAATAAGAAACCTGAAGTTAAACAATTCAGCCTGCAGCATGCCACTAAGAAGAAGCAGGGCCAAAATCCAAAACCAGATAATCTAGCCTTGCGATGCAAAATCTACCAATGGTGCTATCTACGTTTAATCAAGACTATTTGGAAAGAAGCAGTAAAAGTACACGAGTTAAAAAGTTATAGAATCATAGAATCTGAGGACCAAAGAGAGCTCAAACATTCTTTAAGTTCTTCTTGGCCAAAACATCAGTCCAAGAATTTAACTGTTTTTTCATTGAAAACAGACACCCAGGAGAAAAGACCTGAATATATCAGAGAAAATATCCCAAACAGATGACTGAACAGAACCACTTCCAAAAGAAGGAGGTTAAGGCATTGGTGAATAAAAGGCAAACTTCTGAAGCAGAAATCCAGCTTGGCCAGATATCAGACTCACTAGCATATAATCCGCTGGATATGATGTTGTAGGCGGTCAGGAGGGGAATGATAATGTTCGAGGAACACAAGCACAAAGAGGGTTTTTGTTTGCTTCTTTGGCAGCACTGAACTCTAGGAAATGATGGGGAAATTCAAATTTCTGAGAACGCTTTTCACAAGAGAGACAGAGATTAGAGTTTCCAATGAAGAAGGCATGCTGCAATCGAAGAAAGCAAAGTGCAATAAAGCTCTCAGGCCAGATGGCATTTATCTGAGTGTTCTGAAGGAAATAACATGTGAAACAGCAGAGATGGATGAGGGCACCTACTATGTTTGTAAAAATAACAACTGTTCTTGAAGTTTGTCCAGTTTCTAACACAGAGTCTGTATTTTTTAAAAAGGAACCAAGAGAGATTCCAGGAATTCAGTCAAGTGAACTTTGTCTTCATGTTAGGATACTGTTTGGGAAAAAAAAAAAAGAAAATCTGAGGACTATATACCAAATAAAATCTGGGCACTGAAATTTGACCAGCTCCCATCAACTCTACAGTAATGGGGGTTTCCACTTCTCCAACCTGAAAACTGATAATGACTAGTTAGAGCAACATCATGTATTTGCCTTTCAAAAGGTTTGAGAATGAAGAAAGAGAGGCTTGCTTGGATTTAAAACTAGCTAAAGAAATTAGAATCATTTATAGGGTATGTTTATGTCAAAGAATAGAGAAGAGCGTGCCTGGAATCTGATGTTGGGATGAAACTGCAGTTTCACAGTTTCACATTATTTTTTAAATAATTAGGAGGTCTGAGTGAGCCATAAGCAATTGACTCTCATGTGACTGACACTGTGTGGGGCAAGCAGTGCAAAAAGAAATGGTAATCACGTGACTGTACGGTCTTCATCACTAACATTTATTGAGTGCTCACTACACTGGCAGGCGCACTGCTTAGTGTTTGAGATCCATTATCTCAGTTATTCTTAGTCTGTGAGTGACAGCATATCCTACTTCAGAAACATCTGCTGTTCAGAAAGAAAAATGTCCTAAGGGGTCAGACAGGATATCAGCCACGGTCAGAGTTCAGATGAGCTCCAAACAAAGCTCATCCAAAATGTTCTGAACAAAACGTGGTCTCCATTTAGAACTGAGTGACGCCAAGAGGGTTGTAAAGGAAGCCAAGGATGGAATCTGTTCTCTGCCCCTCAATCCCCGGGACCAGCCAGGAGCTCTTATCTTCTAAACCTCCAGATAGTCAGGATGACATTGATTCTAAACTCCATCCGAATCACCAGCCTCGAGACTGGAAAGTTCTTACTGTTTTTTACATTTCCTGGTCCTTGAACCCACTTCCTCACCTAACATCTGTCCCTTGCTAATTATAACTCTTTTGTGTTTGTTTGTTTCCTGAGTCCTCTGGCTCAGTCTCTTCCCGTGGCCTTCATCTCTGTTGCCCACCTGGGATTTCAGACCCATGTGGATCTAAAGCCTTGTCTCAAGCTTTGTCTGAAACTTTCCCAGGCCTTTGTCCACAACCTTCTGCCACCCAACCCAGTGCTGACAGACAGTACAATCTGGAACCCATAAAGATTAGAGCTGTTGGATTAGTTAGTGACCCTTCCCAATTAAAATACTTAGCTCAGGGTTCTTCACACAATGCCCAAAGTACTTTCTGTTCAACAAAGGCTTGTTGACTGAATTTACAGCCTGTGCTGTAACATGAACTGCAGACCAAAGTCCAAATTACAACACATGACCTCTATGGCAAGAAAGAGTGAAAAAAATAAAACAACCTTGGACAGATGCCAGATGACGCTGGCCCCATGAGAAACTCCAGAGAGAGAAAAATGCACTAAATAGAAATAGCAGTGCACACACCACAGCCTTGCTCTCTGATCCTTTGTGAACTATGATTGTTCCCCTTCACAAAATTATGAGCCTATTGAGAGTAGGGCACAATGAAGTGTCAAGTGCTGGGTGCCTACCTTCCTCATCATGCCTGTCATCAGGGAACTTGGCAGGACTTGAACTTACACGTTAACCTTGTGAGTGGCCAAGCACTCACAATAGACTTGAGTACCAAAAAGCCACAACAAGCAGAGTGTGAAGCTTTGTCAACTTCACATCACATCTTGACAATTATTTGGAAAAGAGCCTTTCTGCATTTTCATCTTATGTATAAATTATTCTATACAGTCTCTCTTTTTCATCACCCAAGTCTGGTTTCTTCCCAGTCAAAGCCTGTGTCTAGCTCTTCAAGGAGCTTACTTTTCCTCTTGGTTCCTCTAAGCAACAGCTCTCCCTAATGCCTGGTGTGATGGTTAGTTTATGTGTCAACTTGGCTAGACTATAGTGCCTATTTATTCAAGTCATAATCTAGGCGTTGCTGTGGAGGTATTTCATAGATGTGGTTACCATCTATGATCAGTTGCTTTACATAAGGGAGACTATCCTCAACAATGGGGATGGGTCACATTCAATCAGTCAAAAGGCCTTAAGGGCAAAACTAAGTTCTCCCTGGGGAAGAAGAAATTCTGTCTCATGTTTGCAACATCAGCTCCTGTCCAAGAGTTTCCAGCCTGCCAAACTGCCCCCTCCCCACAGATTTTGAATACACCAGCCTCTAAAATCAGAAAAGCCAATTACTGAAATAAACCTCTTCATAGATAAAATCATATATATATAAAATCTTTTTATATATTATATATGTTTCTACATATACATATATAAGTTCCCTCACTTCCCTCGCTTATAAATATCAGAGTTCCAGCAGCAAAAATAATTTATCCTCAATATTTCAAATGAATAGAGTTTAATGAAGGAACCATGAAATTGAAGTGTGAGCAGAGTTAAGGAAACAAAGAAGGGAAGGTGACACACCAGAGACTAGAGACAGAGGGAAGCGGTTACCACCACAGGGCTGCAGGGGCAAGGGGAGGAAGGAGGTTGGTTCACAGCCCAGTGAAAGCCAAGCCTTGAGCGGAGCCCCCTCCCAGCCTCCCCGCTTCAGGGAAGGATGCGGTATGAAGGGAGCAGGGAAGAAAGCGCTGACCTCTCTCTCCTCTTGCTCTCTAACCTCCTGTCCAGTGAGTCAACCTGTAGGTGGTAGAACCCAAACAGAAGCCAGACAGGAAGGGAGCCTGGGAGAAACTGTTAGCGGGGATCAAACTCCCAGGGCACAGACCAAGCCAACAGGGGAGGATGCATGTTGGGTGGAGAGGGGGCCAAGCAGAAAATATCCATGATAGCCTGGTTCTCCTAAGACTCAAGCTACAAGTTCATACCAGTTTCCAGCTTTCATAAGAGACTCTTTTTAATTTAACTTCTTACTTACTAATCTACCATATCCAATTAATCCCTATTTTTTTCTTATTCAATCCTATCATTTTCTCTCACCCCAAGTCTTATTTTTTTTATTATTCAGTTACATTCACAATATCCCAGAATTTAATTGCTCTCCCTACAATATTTATCTCTTTTAACAAGCTCCCCCTGAACCCCCAACTCAATTTTAATCGATTAATAAAGATACATACATCCATTTACAGGGAAAGCATAGACAACAATATTTTATAAAAGAATCTATATATGTACAGTAGGCTTGGGGCTAAATATTTTATACCCATCAGATTACAATCTACCACAATTTGGAGAACATAAAGTATGTATTCCAAAATATGTGTTTAATGGGATAATTTTCTTTTCTTTATGTGTTCATCTCCATATGATTAAAAAAAGGAGACTTCTCATATCTAATTTATTGTGGTGGAAGAGAGAAAAGAGCCTATTGTTATGTATAGGCAAGGCGCTAACTATAGAAGACACATATGCGGTTATCTGTCCAGCCCTCTCAGGTGGGAATTGCCTGTCTTCCTCACCACATTTATGAGGTTATCATAGACTGTTCTAGGGCAACAATGGATTGGCCCAGTAGTAAACACTAGACTCAAGATGACATCATCATAATCCCTACCCCAGACCTCATCTTCCTAGCCAAAGCTTATAAATCCCAGCTGGGCACCTGATACAAATGGGAAATTGGAATACATCCTTGAGAATATTTATCTAGAACTGGTAGTCATTCTTTGGGTTCCTGAACTATGACGTGTAAAGCTAAGAGACCAACTATCAGTAACCACATATTCAGTCATGTGGAACAGAAAAGTGGAGGCAATAAGAGAGAGAAAGAGAAAGAGAGAGAGAGTGAGAGAGAGAGAGAGAGGGAAATAAAGCATAACCCAGAAAATCAAAGAGGCAAGAACCACACGGAGTCCTAATGGTGTTAGGTCTCTATTTCCAGTTTGGCCTCAAATCCAGATGCATTTCTACTCTGGGTCTTCTAAAGCCCCCACTTTGCTTAAAATAGTTTTTAGTTGGCTTCTGTCACACTAAGCCAAAGAGTGCTGATAAAAAGATTCCCACCATTTAAACTCATCGAATGGAAGGATGAGCTTCAAAGAGATCAATGGACTTGTCAGGAACATGTAGAAAAACTTATGAAAGAAAAATGCAAACCACACTTACTAATTTCTTGCCAATAATTCTGATGGGCTAATCTATTTCTATGATGTTGTCTTCAGGGGCAGGAAAATTTAATCCTATTTTTCCCATTGGGCTTTACACTAGGAACAACAATGAACCTTAAATGATTCTAAAGCATGGAATCCTAGGTGGAACAAGAGCACGATTATATTGAATCCTCATTTTAAAAGCTAAGTGAGTCATATTTCTCCTACAACACTTTGAAGTAGAGTGAACACAGTACAAAATCCAAAAGAAAGTCAGTTACTGAAGTACCACATGATCAGCCCTATCACAAAACAACTAGTATGATTGTGTCAGATGTTCAGGGCCACCGTAGGGACAGAAAGGATCTCTATCAATCCTAGTTTCTATTTCTCATCTGAGTTTTCTACAGTCTCTAAAATATCAATATCTGCTCTGTTTAAAGGAAACATAAATCTAGTAAATAAGAAAATACATGAATTAATAAAGGGTCTAATTCATCTGTTCCATTTTTAGCACCCATAGGGGAAGGACCAAAGGACAAAGTACCTAGCACAATGGCCATAGGTCAGTAAAGCTTACAAATACATTACAGGCAGTACAAAGTAACTAAGGTTCCTAAGAAAGGAAACTTCCTAGGGAGCCAATACTAGGAGCTTCTTCATGTATAGAGTACTATAGTCTTGTGTTTAGGAAGTTGAATTTTGGAGCTGGACTGCTTCGTTTCCAATCTCCAGTCTGCCATTTATTATCTATATGAACTTGGTCAAATCACTTATCTCTGTGCCTCAGTTTCTTAATCTGTAAAGCAGGAATAAAAACAGGGGTCCCGCAAGTTGTAGTTGAGGATAGTAAATGAGTTCATAGATCTTATGCACTTGGAAAAAAATCTGCCAGATAGTAAGCACTAAATAGATGTTAGCTCTTATTATTAAGAGGTCATGAGGGCTTCCCTGGTGGCGCAGTGGTTGAGAATCTGCCTGCCAATGCAGGGGACACGGGTTCGAGCCCTGGTCTGGGAAGATCCCACATGCCGCAGAGCAACTGGGCCCGTGAGCCACAATTACTGAGCCTGCGCGTCTGGAGCCTGTGCTCCGCAACAGGAGAGGCCACGATAGCGAGAGGCCCGCGCACCGCGATGAAGAGTGGCCCCCGCTTGCCACAACTAGAGAAAGCCCTCGCACAGAAACGAAGACCCAACACAGCCAAAAATAAATAAATAAATAAATTAAAAAAAAAAAAAAAAAAAAAAAGAGGTCATGAATCACTTAGGTCTGTACCTTGAAATAAAGCACACACACATACACACACAAACACACACACACATACACATATCTGTTGGTTATTTAAATGAAAAAGAAAACATAAATTAACAGAGTAAATTTTCATTAAAGCAGCTAACGGCATAGTATAGATCAGCTGGGAGAAAGAGTTTATTTCACACATTATTTCTAATGTTGTTCCTCATAAAACAGTAGGACCTCATTAGATACATACATTTAAAGGGAACATTAAAAATATATAATGTATAACTACGCAGTTTGCTTAACGTTGCATTTTAAAATTATTACTATTCAAGTGATTGTTAGTTTAAGGGGACTGTGTGAATGATTTTCTCAAGGAAATCAGTAACCCTGTTTGTTCAGTCCCTTGAGATCACTGGGTCATAGCAACTACCAGTATTCAGACGTTTGGGAACTGTTCAGGGAAAACTCAGCAGCTTTGAAGTATCCTCAAGTATGAGAAGGGCATGAAGAAACAATTAATCATAAACAAGTCATTAAAATTAAAAGTGTATTCTTAAGTAGTTTCTTGATTAAGAACAAATGCCTCATTAATCTGGAACATATTGACTTGAGAACACAAGTAAAGTCAAAAAGAGTAATTACTGACATGACATAGAACACAACATGCTGTGTGTTCCCATCTCAAAAGCTTTAGAAGAACAGACTCCCCAGAAGGTCACTAGACACAGTGAATTGAACAGGAAATCCAGTGTCACCCAATGATGCAAAGGTAAACTTTCAAAAATCTAGACAACAGAGAACATTGTGTACCAGCATCGCTGAAAATTTCCATCTATAGATTCTGAGTGCATTCCATTTATTTCAGAATGAAAGTAAGCCTAAACCCAAGATCTAAAAAATAAAAATAAAAAACAAAAATATATATGTTTATAAAAAATAATAAGGCATCTAATTTTAAAGAAACTTAGTGTCCTTCTCCCTTACCCCCGTCTCCCAAGTTTTAGTTAAATTTGTGAACAGAAGTTAAAAACCAACACAAATAGCTTTGAAGATAATTCTAACAGCATAATTGGATGTGAATTTTCTTTGGACCAGACTCAAGTGGCATTTCTTAAAGGAGCATATGGTACTGAGAAAATAAAATAATAGATGTCCATCAGTATGAGATGTGCATAAAAAATCACATACATAATTTTAAAAAACAGATCAGACATTAAACATCCATACGAGGATGACTATGCAGTTTTTTAAGGACTAAATCTTGTTTGGAAACAGCCATTAAAATATACCATATATTCTTCTGAAAAGCTTCATGATTTCTAGTCCATGGAGTAAGGGACTTTTTCAGTCTCAATCACTGCTAAATCCTCAGAACAGTGCTTAGGGCATAAGCAATGCTCCCCATGTATTAGATGAATAAAGCACTTCAGCCATGGTTGAAACTATAGCTTGGATATGTATGTTGTGACCTGTAATTTTTACAATCAGCCTCAGGCCCTTACACTCTGCAGCTGGCCCCTTACCCACGTCATTCTACACCTTTCCTATACCCAGCATGATTTTCACAGAGATGTCTCCTCACAATGAAGAGAAAGAAAATATCATGAAAGATGGTAGTAGTTTTAGATGAATATTATGTGCAACAGACTTCCCAAATGCCATTTTCTATAGTGTGGTACAAAAAGTTATGATAATTTTTCCAGGACCGGAATAAATTCTTCTGAAGTCAATCAAAATTTTATATGATTTTCAGGGTCAGATTCCAGGTAGAACACAACATTATCCTTACTTAAATCGTATACTTCATTTTAGACTTCAAAACAAGGGAAAGACAAAATCTTTCTAGAAAGATGAAATGGTGGTATGAAGAGAAAGAAGAGGGAGATTAACCAAGATGGCGGAGTAGAAGGACGTGCTCTCACTCCCTCTTGCGAGAGCACCAGAATCACGACTGGCTGCTGGACAATCATTGACAGGAAGCCCCTGGACTTCACCAAGGAGGATACCCCACGTCCAAGGACAGAGGAGAAGCCACAGTGAGACGGTAGGAGGGGCACAATCAGAGTAAAATCAAATCCCATAACTGCTGGGTGGGTGGCTCACAGACTGGCGAACACTTATACCACAGAAGTCCACCCACTGGAGTGAAGGTTCTGAGCCCCACGTCAGGCTTCCCAACCTGGGGGTCCGGCTACGGGAGGAGGAATTCCTAGAGAATCAGACTTTAAAGCCTAGTGGGAATTGATTGCAGGACTTTGACAGGACTGGGGGAAACAGAGACCCCACTCTTGGAGGGCACACACAAAGTAATGTGTGCATCGGGACCCAGGGGAAGGAGCAGTGACCCTGGGGGAGACTGAACCAGACCTACCTGCTGGTGTTGGGGGGTCTCCTGCAGAAGCGAGTGGTGGCTCTGTTTCACTGTGGGGATAAGGACACTGGCAGCAGAGGTTCTGGGAAGTTCTCCTTGGCGTGGGCCCTCCCAGAGACTGCCATTAACCCCACCATAGAGCACGGGTAGTCTCCAGTGTTGGATTGCCTCAGGCAAAACAACCAACAGGGAGGGAACCCAGCCCCACCCATCAACAGTCAAGTGGATTAAGGTTTTACTGAGCTCTGACCGCCATAGCAACAGGGAGGGAACCCAGCCCCACCCATCAACAGTCAAGTGGATTAAGGTTTTACTGAGCTCTGACCGCCACAGCAACAGTCAGCTCTACCCACCACCAGAGCCTCCCATCAAGCCTCTTAGATAGCCTCAACCACCAGAGGGCAGATAGCAGAAGCAAGAAAAACTACAATCCTGCAGCCTGTGGACCAAAAACCACAGTTACAGAAAGATAGAGAAGATGAAAAGGCAGAGGGCTATGTACCAGATGAAGGAACAAGAAAAAACCCCAGAAAAACAACTAAATGAAGTGGAGATAGGCAACCTTCCAGAAAAAGAATTCAGAATAATGA
Source organism: Balaenoptera ricei (assembly GCF_028023285.1). Taxonomy (NCBI): domain Eukaryota; kingdom Metazoa; phylum Chordata; class Mammalia; order Artiodactyla; family Balaenopteridae; genus Balaenoptera; species Balaenoptera ricei. The sequence goes on from NC_082642.1 coordinate 132,903,054, forward strand.
TAGTGAAGATGATCCAGGACCTCGGAATAAGAATGGAGGCAAAGATTGAGAAGATGCAAGAAACGATTAACAAAGACCTAGAAGAATTAAAGAACAAACAAACAGAGATGACCAATACAATAACTGAAATGAAAACTACACTAGAAGGAATCAATAGCAGAATAACTGAGGCAGAAGAACGGATAAGTGACCTGGAAGACAGAATGGTGGAATTCACTGCTGCGGAACAGACTAAAGAAAAAAGAATGAAAAGAAATGAAGACAGCCTAAGAGACCTCTGGGACAACATTAAACGCAACAACATTCGCATCATAGGGGTCCCAGAAGGAGAAGAGAGAGAGAAAGGACCAGAGAAAATATTTGAAGAGATTATAGTCGAAAACTTCCCTAACATGGGAAAGGAAATAGCCACCCAAGTCCAGGAAGCGCAGAGAGTCCCATACAGAATAAACCCAAGGAGAAACACGCCGAGACACATAGTAATCAAAGTGGCAAAAATTAAAGACAAAGAAAAATTATTGAAAGCAGCAAGGGAAAAACGACAAATAACATACAAGGGAACTCCCATAAGGTTAACAGCTGATTTCTCAGCAGAAACTCTGCAAGCCAGAAGGGAGTGGCATGATATACTTAAAGTGATGAAAGGGAAGAACCTACAACCAAGATTACTCTACCCGGCAAGGATCTCATTTAGATTTGATGGAGAAACCAAAAGCTTTACAGACAAGCAAAAACTAAGAGAATTCAGCACCACCAAACCAGCTCTACAACAAATGCTAAAGGAACTTCTCTAAGTGGGAAACACAAGAGAAGAGAAGGACCTACAAAAACAAACCCAAAACAATTAAGAAAATGGTCATAGGAACATACATATCGATAATTACCTTAAACGTGAATGGATTAAATGCCCCAACCAAAAGACATAGACTGGCTGAATGGATACAAAAACAAGACCCATATATATGCTGTCTACAAGAGACCCACTTCAGACCTAGGGACACATACAGACTGAAAGTGAGGGGATGGAAAAAGATATTCCATGCAAATGGAAATCAAAAGAAAGCTGGAGTAGCTATACTCATATCAGATAAAATAGACTTTAAAATAAAGAATGTTACAAGAGACAAGGAAGGACACTACATAATGATCAAGGGATCAATCCAAGAAGAAGATATAACAATTATAAATATATATGCACCCAACATAGGAGCACCTCAATACATAAGGCAACTGCTAACAGCTCTAAAAGAGGAAATCGACAGTAACACAATAATAGTGGGGGACTTTAACACTCCACTTACACCAATGGACAGATCATCCAAAATGAAAATAAATAAGGAAACAGAAGCTTTAAATGACACAATAGACCAGATAGATTTAATTAATATATATAAGACATTCCATCCAAAAACAGCAGATTACACGTTCTTCTCAAGTGCGCACGGAACATTCTCCAGGATAGATCACATCTTGGGTCACAAATCAAGCCTCAGTAAATTTAAGAAAATTGAAATCATATCAAGCATCTTTTCTGACCACAATGCTATGAGATTAGAAATGAATTACAGGGAAAAAAACGTAAAAAAGACAAACACATGGAGGCTAAACAATACGTTACTAAATAACCAAGAGATCACTGAAGAAATCAAAGAGGAAATCAAAAAATACCTAGAGACAAATGACAATGAAAACACAACGACCCAAAACCTATGGGATGCAGCAAAAGCGGTTCTAAGAGGGAAGTTTATAGCTATACAAGCCTACCTAAAGAAACAAGAAAAATCTCAAGTAAACAATCTAACCCTACACCTAAAGAAACTAGAGAAAGAAGAACAAACAAAACCCAAAGTTAGCAGAAGGAAAGAAATCATAAAGATCAGAGCAGAAATAAATGAAATAGAAACAAAGAAAACAATAGCAAAGATCAATAAAACTAAAAGTTGGTTCTTTGAGAAGATAAACAAAATTGATAAGCCATTAACCAGACTCATCAAGAAAAAGAGGGAGAGGACTCAAATCAATAAAATTAGAAATGAAAAAGGAGAAGTTACAACAGACACCGCAGAAATACAAAGCATCCTAAGAGACTACTACAAGCAACTTTATACCAATAAAATGGACAACCTGGAAGAAATGGACAAATTCTTAGAAAGGTATAACCTTCCAAGACTGAACCAGGAAGAAACAGAAAATATGAACAGAACAATCACAAGTAATGAAATTGAAACTGTGATTAAAAATCTTCCAACAAACAAAAGTCCAGGACCAGATGGCTTCACAGGTGAATTCTATCAAACATTTAGAGAAGAGCTAACACCCATCCTTCTCAAACTCTTCCAAAAAATTGCAGAGGAAGGAACACTCCCAAACTCATTCTATGAGGCCACCATCACCCTGATACCAAAACCAGACAAAGACACTACAAAAAAAGAAAATTACAGACCAATATCACTGATGAATATAGATGCAAAAGTCCTCAACAAAATACTAGCAAACAGAATCCAACACACATTAAAAGGATCATACACCACGATCAAGTGGGATTTATCCCAGGGATGCAAGGATTCTTCAATATACGCAAATCAATCAATGTGATACACCATATTAACAAATTGAAGAATAAAAACCATATGATCATCTCAATAGATGCAGAAAAAGCTTTTGACAAAATTCAACACCCATTTCTGATAAAAACTCTCCAGAAAGTGGGCATAGAGGGAACCTACCTCAACATAATAAAGGCCATATATGACAAACCCACAGCAAACATCATTCTCAATGGTGAAAAACTGAAAGCATTTCCTCTAAGATCAGGAACGAGACAAGGATGTCCACTCTCACCACTATTATTCAACATAGTTCTGGAAGTCCTAGCCACGGCAATCAGAGAAGAAAAAGAAATAAAAGGAATACAAATTGGAAAGGAAGAAGTAAAACTGTCACTGTTTGCGGATGACATGATACTATACATAAAGAATCCTAAAACTGCCACCAGAAAACTGCTAGAGCTAATTAATGAATATGGTAAAGTTGCAGGATACAAAATTAATGCACAGAAATCTCTTGCATTCCTATACACTAATGATGAAAAATCTGAAAGAGAAATTATGGAAACACTCTCATTTACCATTGCAACAAAAAGAATACAATACCTAGGAATAAACCTACCTAGGCAGACAAAAGACCTGTATGCAGAAAACTATAAGACACTGATGAAAGAAATTAAAGATGATACCAACAGATGGAGAGATATACCATGTTCTTGGATTGGAAGAATCAACATTGTGAAAATGAGTATACTACCCAAAGCAATCTACAGATTCAATGCAATCCCTATCAAATTACCAATGGCATTTTTTACGGAGCTAGAACAAATCATCTTAAAATTTGTATGGAGACACAAAAGACCCCGAATAGCCAAAGTTGTCTTGAGGCAAAAAAATGGAGCTGGAGGAATCAGACTCCCTGACTTCAGACTATACTACAAAGCTACAGTAATCAAGACAATATGGTACTGGCACAAAAACAGAAACATAGATCAATGGAACAAGATAGAAAGCCCAGAGATTAACCCACGCACCTATGGTCAACTAATCTATGACAAAGGAGGCAAAGATATACAATGGAGAAAAGACAGTCTCTTCAATAAGTGGTGCTGGGAAAACTGGACAGCTACATGTAAAAGAATGAAATTAGAATACTCCCTAACACCATACACAAAAATAAACTCAAAATGGATTAGAGACCTAAATATAAGACTGGACACTATAAAACTCTTAGAGGAAAACATAGGAAGAACACTCTTTGACATAAATCACAGCAAGATCTTTTTGGATCCACCTCCTAGAGTAATGGAAATAAAAACAAAAATAAACAAGTGGGACCTAATGAAACTTCAAAGCTTTTGCACAGCAAAGGAAACCATAAACAAGACGAAAAGACAACCCTCAGAATGGGAGAAAATATTTGCAAATGAATCAACGGACAAAGGATTAATCTCCAAAATATATAAACAGCTCATTCAGCTCAATATCAAAGAAACAAACACCCCAATCCAAAAATGGGCAGAAGACCTAAATAGACATTTCTCCAAAGAAGACATACAGACGGCCACGAAGCACATGAAAAGATGCTCAACATCACTAATTATTAGAGAAATGCAAATCAAAACTACAATGAGGTATCACCTCACTCCTGTTAGGATGGGCATCATCAGAAAATCTACAAACAACAAATGCTGGAGAGGGTGTGGAGAAAAGGGAACCCTCTTGCACTGTTGGTGGGAATGTAAATTGATACAGCCACTATGGAGAACAATATGGAGGTTCCTTAAAAAACTAAAAATAGAATTACCATATGACCCAGCAATCCCACTACTGGGCATATACCCAGAGAAAACCGTAATTCAAAAAGACACATGCACCCGAATGTTCATTGCAGCACTATTTACAATAGCCAGGTCATGGAAACAACCTAAATGCCCATCAACAGACAAATGGATAAAGAAGTTGTGGTACATATATACAATGGAATATTACTCAGCCATAAAAAGGAACGAAATTGAGTCATTTGTTGAGACGTGGATGGATCTAGAGACTGTCATACAGAGTGAAGTAAGTCAGAAAGAGAAAAACAAATATCGTATATTAATGCATGTATGCGGAACCTAGAAAAATGGTACAGATGAGCCAGTTTGCAGGGCAGAAGTTGAGACACAGATGTAGAGAATGGACATATGGACACCAAGGGGGGAAAACTGCGGTGGGGTGGGGATGGTGGTGTGCTGAATTGGGCGATCGGGATTGACATGTATACACTGATGTGTATAAAACTGATGCCTAATAAGAACCTGCAGTATAAAAAAACAAACAAAACAACTAATACTAAACTTTCATTGGGTTATTTGTATGGAAATATGTTAATATAAATGTTTCAGACATTACATGAAATTTCTAAAAATCTTATATTTGTATTTGTATGGAAATATGTTAATATAAATGTTTTAGACATTACATGAAATTTCTAAAAATCTTATATTTGTATTTGTATGGAAATATGTATGGAAATATGTTAATATAAATGTTTCAGACATTGAAAAAAAAAAAAAGAAAAGAGAAAGAAGAGACATTACTTGCAGCAACTATAATCAGACTTTATTTTTAGTAATATTTAAACTCTACCTTTCCCAAGGCTTTAATCTTAAAAGCAGGATGGATAAAGAGCCAGCACAAGAACATTTCCTATTTATTGAATGTACACCCATTTTGTGTAGAATACAAATTATGATAGCCCATGCTCATGAGAAACAAACAATCTAGTTACAGGGATACGTCTAGTAATCAGGAAACATAATCATATACTTCCTTATATTATCTTAAGTATTAAATTGTGTAGAACAAATACTAAATGGCCTAGAGATGAGAGATAATTCCAGCACCTAGCACATTGTCCAGCATATATTAGACATGCAATAAATACTTGATAGGTCACTGAAAGCTTGAATGAATGAGTAAATGAATGAATGAATGAATGCTTTTAGGAGTGAATCCTGTTTAGAGTCCTGGAGGATGACGTCCAGGACTTGGTTGATGTTTCCGCAAATGACGACATTTCAATTTTTCCTACCTCTCCATCTTCATGCACATGACAGAAACTGTATCAACCTTGCATAGAAAAGATGGAAAGGTAAAAAATCCAACTGACCTCTTCATAGTATTGGTGGTCTTGGAGGCTCCTATTGCAGTGACTCATGTGGCCTGACCAATCAGATTCTTCCCGTTAGGAATTCATTCTAAGAGACTCAGAGGGTTGTGATCAATAGGCTGTTTGCATTGGAGCCTGAGGCCATGCGAGATCAAGGCCAGGGCAGCCATCTGAGGCCCTGTGGAAAAATAAGCAAAAGAAGCCAGTAGAAATGAGAGAGAACTAGAATAAAAGCAGATTAAAAGGCAAAGTCCAGAAAAACATGGTCCTTGAAAGAGAGACAGCTTGAGAGAGGTGGCCTCTGCTTGGAGAGAAGGGCTGACTCAGTCCTGCAGCTTCAGGGTTCAGTTTTATCTGGATTACAGGCAGGCCTCTTTCCCTCATTTGAATTAAACTACTTTGGGTCAGTTTCTACTCCTTATGATTAAAGGAGCCCAATTGAAACACTTCACTTTCAGTAATTTATTCTTTTTTCCCATTGTAATTTGCTAATATTGTCTTTCCCTAACAGTTAGATAATATAAATATTGGCTTAGAAGTTCTTTCTTAAAGTCTTTTTAACTATTTGGCTATGCTAAGAGGGTTCGCTTTCTTTCGTAGTATTTCACAGCAATTCCAAGAGAAAAGGTGAATTTATTGTTCCTGTGAGTTTCTATTCTGTTCAAATTTTTAAATTCAAAAAATTTAAATTGTTATAAACCAAACTAAGCATACAAGAATACTACCTATAACTTTGAAGGGAATGCTTCAGGCCAGCAGCAGATATATTTCTTAAAACAAAATATTTCATCAGTCTTATAGAGCTTTTGTGTGAACTTAGCAAATTTAGCATTTATACAAGGCCCAAGTACCACTGGAAAAGTTCTAAAAAGAATTCATTACCCAGGGCTTCCCTGGTGGCACAGTGGTTAAGAATCCACCTGCCAATGCAGGGGACATGGATTCGAGCCCTGGTCCGGGAAGATCCCACATGCCGCGGAGCAACTAAGCCTGTGTGCCACAACTACTGAGCCTACGCTCTAGAGCCCGTGAGCCACAACTACTGAGCCCGTGTGCCACAACTACTGAGCCTGTGTGCCACAACTACTGAAGCCCCATGCCTAGAGCCCGTGCTCCGCAGCAAGAGAAGCCACCACAATGAGAAGACCGCACACCACAATGAAGAGTAGCCCCCGCTCGCCACAACTAAAGAAAGCCCATGTGCAGCAGCGAAGACCTAATGCAGCCAAAAATAAATAAATAAATTTATAAAATTAAAAAAAAAAAAGGAAAAGAAAACAGTTTGGCAAAAAAAAAAAAGAAGAAGAATTCATTATCCAGTTGTTCATGTCTACAATGCAAGGACAAGTTTGAACAGAATTTTCTGCCCAGTTTTTTTTTTTTTTTTTTTTTTTAAGTGCTTTGTTAAAACAGCTTGGGGTATCACTGTTTGAAAGTTAACCCCTGGTATGTGTTTGGCTGTTGGGTGTTTTTGTTTTGTTTTGTTTGTTTAATTTGCACATCTTGGTCACTTGAATGATCTAGGTGATCTGAAGCTGTTTGCAATAGAACACCCAAACCTTCATCCCCAAAGTACTTGGAACTAGACCTATCAGGATAAGGCAGGTGCGGAAGGAGCCTCCCTAACCCTGCTGCCAGCGGCTTTCTGTACTTTGCTCCCAGAGGCCTCATTAGGAAGAGATGCCAGGTTACATGCTCAATGAGGAGATAGATCCTTGAGTCCTTGCTTATACCCAGAGTGTCCGGGTGAGAACCAAAGACCTCTGAGAGTGTGACCTATGACCAGTGATGCTTAAGAGAAGCACATGCTAAAAGGAAGTGAAATGTACTTGATCTTTTGCTGACCTCATCACGTATAGGAGATAGAAAGCTAATAGTCTTGTTCTTGGAATACTTATTCTACTAAGATTTAGCAAAACAGCTTGACAAGTAGGTTATTAGGTTTCCTGCTAGGACTCGAGACATAAGACTGCAAACAAACCCCCCAAAGGAAGAATAATAGATTGAGGTATTCATGCTATAATCAAAAGGGTAACTATTTATATGCACAGACAGAGCCCAAATCACATCTAAAATTTTCCATCTTGCACATCAGATTTGACGTAGAAAAAAGTAAATTTATAAAAGTTATAAAAGCTACTGAGCCTGCGCGTCTGGAGCCTGTGCTCTGCAACAAGAGAGGCCACGATAGTGAGAGGCCCGCGCACCGCGATGAAGAGTGGCCCCCGCTTGCCGCAACTAGAGAAAGTCCTCGCACAGAAACGAAAACCCAACACAGTCAAATAAATAAATAAATAATTAAAAAAAAAAAGTTATAAAAGAAAAATTGAAAAATTTTGAAGTATGAAAAAGTATTGTATCTGGAATTTCAAATCTAATTCCAAACTGTGACTAATGGATGTACCGCATGTTTCTGGCTTCAAACCATATGTCACTGGAAGTGCAGAAAGGAGATTTTGAAAAGCATCTTCCCTTATCTTAAATATTTGCATTTTGACAGATTTCCAGGGTTTTTCTTTTCCACCCATGTAATGGACCCAACATTCTCTTCCTCTTTATTTATCAAACCCCAGTGTTCTCAGACTTCAGTCTGCAACCGGAATGAAGGTGCATTAGTATCTGCATACAAAGTTACAGGTTTCTCTCTGCTACCTGCTTATCGTCTTAGGCCCGGAAGAGTTTTCCTACCACGCGAGAAATTCTGGCACTTTCCAATGTCTTGAGTGTTGAAAAGTCAGCTGGTTGTGCTCGTTCAGACCCGCCTGGCTTTTTGCCAGGTCCATGGGGCATCACGGTGCCTGCCTATCTGAGGTCACTGACTCTTAAGAAGAATATGACTTTATCCAGCACAGCTGCTGGTGTTCCCAATATTACACAGCACTGGGGTGCCATCCTGGCACTATCTTTCCTTCTTAGAAAATATTTCCAATTCCTTTAGGAATTAGAAATATTCGCAGAGCTATCCATTGCCCCCACCCCATCAAGGAAAGAGATGCCATATTATCCTCTATATTTTCTTCATTTTCATCTCCCAAAGCCCTCTCAGGTCTTCAGACACAAAACTTCCTCCTCTCTCCTCCTTTCTCCAAATGCAAATCAGACATGCAAATATATGCCTGGGAGCGTTGCTGAATCCAAAAAGCTGTTCTCAGTTTAGGCTTAGAAAAGACCACAATCTACATCTACATTTGCCCCTTTGGAACACCAGACTGCAATAGTTAATAAAGATGAGACACAGAGTCACCTTTATACCTTAGTCTTTTGTATTTTCAGTAAGATGAGCACCATGGTTCCTTCTAGCTTGCCAAAATAATTGAATGGAAATGTGCTGAACTAGGGGTAAAACTTTGTGCTGGCTAGGTAAAATGACATGTGCTATTGTTCACAGGAAATAATGGCACACAGAAAGATTTTACGTCTTGTCAAACAGTTGGGAGAGGCATGGATAAAAGAAAGAGAGAAAAACGGTAGAATAAACACCAGTGGTGAACTCCAGTGAGAGAATTAATAGGTGTTATACATTAAAGAGATGGCCCGAAGTGGTTTATAACTGCGACAAGATGTAATCTGTTTTACCAGTGTGAATTTATGTCATCTGGAATTATGCGTGGGATATACAGTACAAGGAACTTGGAAGTGGAAAAAAATGAGCTTTCAACAGAAGTGTTGAGTTGGCCCACTGATTTCAGGTGTGCTACCAAATAGTGAGATGACTCAGGAGTGACCCAGGACAAAAGGGGCACCCAACTGAAGACTTGCAAAGTGGGAGCTAAAACAGAGAAAAAAAGGGAAGTAGATACCTGAATGAAGGACAGCTACAGTAGCCTAAAAGGAAAAATAAAACAGGAAGAGTATGTACTGGAAAATGATAACTCCCTAATTAAGAAAAACTAAATTTAGAATATAGTATGTATGCTTTATAAATCCTCAATTATCACAGCAAAGAAGAAAACAGTTTTTAAATTAGGTTCTTGGAAAATATTTAGATTATTATTTTCAAAATAGAGACAAATCTCTTCTCTAAATATAAAATCTTCTGAGTCCATCCGATTTTTCATCATGCTAGAGATGTGAGACTTACGTATTGTTTTCAGATGTAAAGTTCTGCTCAATTAAATAGAGATATGATTGACATCTTAAACATAAACTGGATCATCAGGCTCTGTTACTTTCATGGAGTCTGAATGAGTGCCATCCCCTTTTTCAGAGTCAATACCTATGGATATTTCACAATATTGTGTTGACCTAGTTACAAAACAGAAAGTGTCGTTTCTAAATTCCGTGTGTGTGTGTGTGTGTGTATGTATCTATTTGTGTGTGTGTGTGTGTACATGTGTGTGCAAGCATGCCGGCTGGTGGGGGAACAAGCAGCCTTTGGTCTATAAACATTCCCAAGAAAGAAATGCACTACTAGGAAAATTATAAGACATAAACTGGCATGATGTAAAAAAACCATTAGAATTTACACATCCAAGTATACGTGTTGCTTTTAAAGTATCCATTTGGGAGAGTGCACACTTATTCTAATAAGGTCGCCATTGCTCCAAACATTTTTTAGAGTTTCTTTTTGAAGATGGCTTTCATTTTCTGTGCCACATTTTTTTGAATGTTCAAATGGTAATGTATGTTCATCTTCTGAGTATAAATTTGATTTAGAAATAACCAAAAAAGTAAGTCAGAAGTAAATCAGGAAAGGCAATTAAACTGGGCAATATCATAAAGAGGTAAGGTGAATACTGGAAAAGTTCTGTGTGGATGTATCCTTTGGGATATATTTAATTTTGTGAGCTATTAATTTTGTTACACGTCATACTTTCAAGTCTTTTTTGAGATGATTTTTTTGCCCTCGCTTTCAAAATTAGTAACATCCTGAATTCTGCTCCTGACAAACATACAGACACCTGCGTATGTGTGTTTCATTACATAATGAAAACAAAAAATCTACAGAATTCAATTATTTACATTTAGCAAGAAAAAAAAATGTTCCTCCAGATGTAGTTCAATCCACCATTGATAACTAAAGCAAAATACTTGTAACTAACTCAAACATACACTTTTAAAAAGATACATCAAAATATGAGATTTCTTGTAGCTAATTCTTTCCATCTATGTAAGGACCCACTCTGCAAGATGCTTTGACAGGAATTTTACTAACGTTTATGGTATCATATTATTTTATTAAGGATTCTCTCCTTTTGAAAATATTATTTTATAACCACTCCCATGCTATTCAGTTGTAACTATTAATATTTGTGCATTTTTTTCCTGTGATCTGTATGGGAAATTTTTGATACGAAATGCAGTAAAATAATGTTTTGGTTTAAATTTTAGAACTGGAATTTGATATAAAACCATTCTACTAACCCTTAAATTATATCAACTCAGCCAAACTTATTTAGGCAAAATGTTTCTCCCTTCCACTGTGCTCAGTGGCAAAGACTGCTGACTCGGGTGTTTTGCAGCTTCTAAAATAATTATTCAATATGCTATTAGGTTATAGAATGTGGACCACAAATCCTGAAGCCTAGAGAGGCCCTAAGAGGTACATTCCGCTCTCTTTCAACTCTGCCATGCTCAAGCTTGCGTCTTCTGTCTCTCCTAGCTATTTAACTTGTTTTCTGAACTATAGAATACATGTTTCAAAAGTCAAGCCTTACCAATGTCAAAAGTGGCGAGAGTACTACAATTGTAATACAGTGAAAATGTGCAGTGCGGTTAGGAGTCAAAGGCTAACACAGATATAGACATGGCTGCAATAAGGTGGTGGACTTATGAGCTAAGTTTTCCTTCTTTCATAATTGTATTTAATTTACTTATTTTTCCAAGGGACATCATTTCTCTGAGATGTAGTCTCTCAAGAAGGGTTGCTTTACTTCAAAATTATTGGTGTTTGGGGCTGGATAAGTCATTGTTGGGGGTGGGGTGGGTGCTGTGTTAGGCACCGTAAGATGTTCAACGATATCCCCAGCCTTTGCCCACCAGATGCCATTAACATCCCTGCCCCCAACTGTGACAGCCAAAAATGATTCCAGACATGGCTCAATGCTCCCTGGGGGACAAAATCTTCCCTCCCCACCACTCCTCCTTCTCCTGAGTTGAGAACCACTGCTTTAGAGTAACCATGTGGATATTTCGAGTAAATTTCTGACAATAAGTTACAGAAGGGGATTCACATCATGTCACTTACCATTCATGTTAGCTTAGTGTTTTACTACAAGTAGTTTAAGGCCAAGGTAATATATCTTAATCCATGTAATATAAATTCTTATCAACTACATTCCTACATCCTTATGTTCTTTTTAAACTGTGAACCTATGCTCCCATAGTTGCCTAAAATGTTCACAAGTAAGAAAAATGTACTGATTATAGACAATCAAAATTTTGATATGAAGGAATATCATCTCAAATATCTGCATTATAAAGGGTATCATCTCATATATGTGCAGCATTTCATGGCCACAAAAGTTGCTGTAGAGTATATGGGTCAGAATTACCATCGGTGAAGTAATACCTGAAATACCTTTGGATTATTACAGGCCAGGCCAAAGCAAGCAAATCTCATTATATTTGAGAGCACTCCTTTGAGGCTTCTAAAGTATCACCAGTCACATGGCATTTGCGAGAAACATAGGTCCAAGACAACCAAGCGAGCACCTAGTGAGACTTCGAATACTGTGAGAACAAGCCTGATTCTGTATATTATGCTCACAGAAGTTCCGGGTCTGTTCTTGCGTAGCCCTGGGATTTTAGTAGGCAAGCAACAAAAAAGATGAACTTCAAATTTCACTCTGAGAAGTATCAGGCTTTATGGAACATAAAACTAACTCAGGAACAAAGCAAACCTTGAATAATAAACAAACTCTGATGGAAAGTGAATAAAGGAGCCCAGAGTGGCTTTCCGATTTCCTTGGCAACCAGATAAGCAAGCAGAAAGCATCAACCAGCTCAAAAGCTCCCATCCATACACACTTCATGCTCGCAAATACCTGAATAATAAAGATGATAATCAGACCGAGTGACAAAGTACAGATAAACTCACTCCGGCTTTGCAAGTACAAAACCAGTTATTCTACTCTTGATGTTTTAATAAGTAGAACTTTCCACGGATCATCAAGGCCACGGTGAACTATGTGAAAGTTTGCAGAGCCTAACATCATCAGGGTCATCTAAATTTGTGACCCCTGACAAATTCCAAGTTCCTGAGAAGATGGCAAGAGGAGAATGCTGCTTTACCAAAGGTTAGAAATATGGGAATACAGAATGTGTGTGTGAGTGCAAGCTATGTGGCTTTTGCATTCCAGCAGCTTCCAAAGCTAGCTATGAGAGTTTGGTGGGTCACACTGAGCTGCAGAAGCGCAGCAACACTTAAGATGTTTTGCTCTCCACACCCCGACTTGCTTAAGGTGTTCACTCTGTGCCATCTGAATCCCAATCACATCTCATTTGCAAATGAGGCATGGAAATCTCTTCTCAAAGTCTTAATACTTCTTTTCCAAATAATATTTACTTTCATGTGGCATTCCTTTTTTTTTTTTTTCTTACTAATTATTCTTGGGTGCAGCATATTTTGTAACCACCTAAGAACACACTGATCCAAAACTGGACATATAAATAGTTATAGTCACACACATCAAAAAGCTGAAAGTTAGAGTGGGCTGAAGAAAAAAGTAGGAGCTAGAGAGAGAGTACGAGATTGGATAAAACAATAAAATAAATGAGGAACAGAAGTCATTTCTATGTATGAAGTAGGAGAGAGAAACTATTTCCTGAGGCTTTGGGGGAGGTAGATTTCCCACACAAAAGATGGCAGTAGATTGAAAAACTCACACGAATTGCTTTTCACTCCTCAGAGATTCTAAAATTGTAGGCATCAAATACAGTGTTAAAACTACATACGGGTTCTTTTCCTCATAAGTAAATTACATTGTCTTAGTACTACGGTGTGTGGTTCAAAAGGCAAGTAATTATTTTTAGTGGCTGAGAAGAGATTAGCTCCACAAATAAGGGGCAATTTGTCAAAAAGAAAAAATAACGTAGCCAATAGAATTATGCTTCTTTGGGCTTGCATTTAGAATTAAATTCTAAAACTTGCCCAAACCCCCAGAACCAGTCTGCACATATTGTACTTCACCTTCTGTCCATCCTTACCAATATCATCCTTCACACACAAGACTTTTCACCCTCTTCCTCCAGGCACTTCAAATATCTCCAGGACAAGACACTATAAACAGATGCCTGTGGCCAAAAGCACAGAGCTTTGTCAATAAATTCTTCTGAAATCCCACAAATGGAAGCCAAGGGAGGCAAGAAGGCACATTTCATATTTAGCAGCTATAGCCTGAAATCTCAGGTTCTACATAAGTTATTTTGTGATTAAATCCTAATCTGGTCAGTTTAAACAACCAAAGACCCAGCTCAATAACCCATCACAATCCCACCTTAAAAATGTAATTTTCTTATTTGAGTGTCTTCTTTAAGTACTAATCTGTTTCTTTTTTTTTTTTTTCTGAAAATTCTGCCCCATGTTGTTATTTCTCTGACCCTCAATATATTTTATTAAGAATTCCTATCATGTGTAAATGATATCTTTGAATAATCTGTGCCGTTCTTAATCAGTTTTCACAACTATCCATAAAAAGCATGGATATTCATTTTAAGACACAGTTTGAGAGTTTTGGTGATAATTTGATAAGTAACAGCTATTGGATAACTGAAGAGAATAAACGTTCATGTATATGTCTTCCTTTTGTGTTAGATTTAAAAAATTACCATTTCATTCATGGTGGCTTCTTATATTAAATTTCTCGGGGTCACCAGACCTCAGATGATAAAAGGGCAGAAGAAAGAGATAGATGAGAACAGCTCCGAAACGACGGTGAAAACATATGGTGTCCATCTTGCAAGCATGAGGCTCAGGGGTATTATTGCCGCTCTCCCTGTGTTCAGAAAAGCTGGAATAAGCCAGCAGGCAGCCTGGTGTCTAGTCAGAAGAGTGCCAGCAACAGGTGGTGCCGACCTAACCTTTTCTTTCCACCACAGATACTCTGAGCAAATCCTACATTCTTCATAGTATTGGCTTGAAAACACGCTTATTAGAGGAAAACCAAGTGTTTAAAAAAGACAGTTCATAAGGAGTCATGATGCCTGAAATTGTTGTTGTTCTTCTTTTACTTTGGGAAAATTATGTAATTTTAAAATTAAAGTATAATATGCACATTTTAAGTGTTCACTCGTGTGAGTTTTGACAAGTGGTGTATACTCCAATGGAACACCACCCAAACCAGATATAAAACATTTCAATCACCCCAGCCATTTTCCTCATACTCCTTTCCAGTCAAACCCCACTGGACTAAATTCTATTGCCATCCATTATTTTTGCCTATCCTTGAAGCAACTTACCATATGCATCTTATATCTGGCTTCTTTTGCTCAATATTATGTTTTTGAGATTCATTCACATTGTTGCATATATCACTTGCTCATTCCTGTTTCTTGCTGACTAATATTTCATTGTATGAATATAACAGAATTTGCTCATCCATTTTCCTGAGATACTTAGATTGCTTCTGGGTTTTCTCTGATCCTTCTTATACATGGCTTTTTGTAGACATATGTTTTCACATCACTTGGTTAAACATCTAGGAGTGGGACTCCTGTTACATAGAACATTTAACTTTTAAGAAATTGGCAAACGATTCTCCAAAATAGTTGTGCCATTTTACACTACCAACAACAATCTGTGAGTATTTCAGTTACTCTTCATTCTCACCACTATTTGGTAGTGTCAGTTTTTAGCCATTCCAGTGCGTGTGAAATGCGATCTCATTGTACTGAAATTGCATCTGCCTGAAGACTTATGATGTTGAGTATTGTGTGTTCATCACCCTCATTCACATGTGGGATGATGACTCATGCCTACATTTCCTTTTGCCAAGTGTCTGTTCAAGTCTTTTTTCCCATTTTTTAATTGGATTGTTTAACTTTTTATTGCTGGCTCTTAAAAGTTTTTTTATATATTCTGGGTATGAGTTATTCATGAAATAAAAATGATAAGAATATTTTCCCAATCTGTTGCTTGTCTATTCATTTTCTTTCCAGAAATTTTTAATTTTAATGAAATCAAAACATTGTTTTCAGTGGTATTTTTAAAATTTTTTCTAATAAATCTTTGCATACCCCACAGTGGCAAAGATATCTTTACTTGTTTTCTTCTAGAAGATTTTTTATTGTAATTTGTATATTTAATTTCATGTAGGGGAGGCAAAACTTTGTCCTCTTAGGCTCCCTGGCTAGTTCTGAGAATTAAATTGACATAAGGCAAATTAACAGGAGAAAAAATACAGATTTATTTTTACATGTATGTGGGAGCCCCATAAAAAAAAAATGAAGACCCAGAGAAGCAGCTAGGCCTAAGTGTTTATGCAATAGGTTGAACAAAGAGAGACAATTGTAGAAAAGTAAAGATATAGAGAGACTAAAGAAAGGTAAGAGTTATTTTAACAAGGTCTGTTTGTACAGATTTCTTTCAGCCTTGACTCCCCATCTCTGGCGATAAGAATATTTCTTTCCTCCTGGTATAAGAAAGACATCTTTCACATGGAAATGTTATCTCTTCCTTTCAGGAAGAAAAGGGAGGTCAGAGTGTTCTTCTTATACCTGCTGTTTTTCAAGTGTCTTTAGCTCAAAATATTCCTTTTGCCAACATGGCATATTTGGGTGGGGTGGGGGGTAGATTCTGCCACCCTTCATTCATGGTCCATCTCCAAATAATTTTTGGTGTATTGAGTGAGGTAAGGTCAAAGTTCAATTTTTTTCTAATGGATAGCCAGTTGCTGCATCATGCTAGAAAGAATTTTCTCTTTCTCACTAATGTGACTTGCCATTTTGGTCAGATATAAGTATATTTGTGTACATATATATTATATATTTATATATATATGTGTGTGCATATAACCTGTATATGTGTGTATACATCATATAACGTGTGTATATATCACATTCATGTGTATGTGCCTATTTTTGGATTTTTAAAATTCTATTCCATCAATCTATTTGTCTATTATTATGCCAATACCACACTGACTTGATTACTGTGACATTGTATTAAGTCCTGAAATCAAGTAGTGTAAACCCATCAGTTTTGTTCTTCTTTATCAATATTGCTTTGGCTATCCTAGGTCCTTTGCATTTTTGGACTGATTTGTAATTTCTTTTAAAAAGTCTGCTGATATTTTTATTGAAATTGTATAAAATCTATAAATAATTTTGGGGAAATGGACATCTTAACAATACTGAGCTTTCCAATTCATGAATATGGTATTTATTTAGGTACATTAAAATTTCTTTCAGTAATGTTTTATAATTTGCTCATCCTTTGTTAGGTTTATTTCTAAATATTTAAGGGGTTTTGAGACTATTTAAATGGTATTTTTAAATTTCATTTTACAATTGTTAAAAATTAGAAAATATAGCTGCTTTTTGAATTTTGGACCTATATCTTAGAATTTGCTAAAGTCAGTTATTAGTTCTAGTAGTTATTATTTTGTATGTGTGGATTCCATGGAGTTTTATACACACATAATTACGCCACTTGTGATTAATGACAGATTCATTTCTTCCTTTTGAATCTTTATGTCTCATTTCTTTTTCTGGTCTTATTGTAGTAAATAAAATTTCTGGTCAGTGTGGAATAGAGGTGCTGACAGCCATACAAATATTTACTTACATATTTTCTCTTTCTGGTGCTCTTTGTTTTTTCTTGCAGATCCTGGCTTCCATGTGGTATAATTTCTCTTCAGCCCAAAGAACCTCTTTAAGCATTTTTTGTGGCACAGATATGCTACAGACAAACTCTCAACCTTTTTTCCCTCTGAAACTGTCTTTATTTCATCTTCATTTTTTAAGGTTACCTTTACACAATATGAATAATAGGCTGAAAAATTTTTTCTTTTAACATTTTAAAGATGTTGTTCTATTCTCCTCTAGCCTTTACTGTTTGTGATAGAGTGCTTATCATCATTCCCCTCTTTGCCATTGTCTTCTTTATTTGTCTGTTTTTAATGTATTCTTTTATATTTGGTTTATGGTACTTTGTCTATAATGTACTAAATGGAAGATTTCTTTGTATGTACTCCACTTAAGATTTGTTGGGCTTCTTCGATGTTTTTCATTAATTTTGGAAAATTTTTGTTCATTTTCTTGTCATACATTTCTTCTGCCCCATTCTGTCTCTCCTCTCCTTAGACACCAATTACACATATGTTACATCATTTGATTTTGTTCCATTGATCTCAAGATACTCTACTCCATTATTTTCACTGTTTTATTTTTTTTCTCTGTGTGTTTCATTCTGGATAATTTCTACTGACCTATCTGTAAGTTCACTAATTCTTTTTTGTGCTCAGTCCAGTTGTAAATAAACCCATTAAATGAATTCTTCACTTCTTGTAACACATATTTCATTTCCATTAGACTTTACAAAAATGTCCATGTCTCTAATAAAATTCCTCATCTATTCACACATGTAATTCATCCTTTCCACATATTGATCATAACTAAAGTCTCTTTCTGATAATTCCAACACGTGGAACATCTTAGTATTTGCTTCTATTGACTATTTTCTCTCTTTAACATGGATTAGGTTTTCTTCTTTCATCACCTGCCTCATACTTTTTTATTGTATTTTGGACATAGCATGTAGAAAAACAGTAATGACTAAAGTAAAACATTATTTTTCCACAGAAAAATCATGCCCTTTCTTCTGCCAGAGGGCAAATTTGATGAGCTGGCTCAATCTAATCCAGTATCAAGCTGTGTTTAGACATTTTTTGCAGGTTTATATTCAGTTCACCACTAACTTCAAATTATTTGATAATGGGATCAGGAATTTCCCTTCAGTTGTACTTGGGAATCTTACCACCAGTGACACTCTGGAGATTTCTTTGTAATTTTCATCCAGCCTCCAGTTTTCTGAACCATGGGCCATCTCTTTCTTGACTGATAGCCTTGTGACTAGATTTTTAGTCGTTGGGGAGTTCTCTTTGCATTTCTGCCAGAATTCCTAAATTTTAACCTTGGACCTACCAATGACTGATTGTCTGACTTGGGTGAACTTATTAAACTTTTTCTTCTCATTGCTAAAATAGAATAAGGATCACCACTCCCATGTTTATTAAGCAGAGGCCTAGCATTATAGAGCTAACATGCATTTAGGAGAAGCACAATATGTTCTGGTTGAACTGAATGTGAATGTCAAAGTCAGATTTGTGGTAGAAAATCAAATATTCTTTTTGGAGTGATCTGTCTTCATCAATAATAATTTTGAATCCAATAGTGTTGAATCAATTGTTAAACTAGTTTTTCTACTATAGGTCCATTCCCTTAGAAATAAGAAAGTATTAAATCAGTCTGAGTTATTAAAAGAAACAATGGGAGTACCAAATCAAATTTTAAAAACTGTACGGACTCCAGAGATAATTTTATTATTTGCAATTTTCTAAAGACCTCTAGAACTTTAGAAGTTATGATATTTTCAAGCAAAAACATGAAAGACACACAACATAGATATTTACAACCTGCTGCAAGAAAGAGGTAGATAGGAAGAGAGGGAAGGAGACTAATATGGAGTTAATATTCAGCATTACTTCATCAAACATCTGCAATGGCTTCTCATTTATTACTCTAGGATAATAGCCACATAGAGTAGCACAGGGAGTTTCTGTGCTCTCTGTCTGTAACTGCGGTTTAAAAAAAGAAGTTTGCATTGTTGAAATTAACCCATATCCACTGCCAAAAGTACATGATCCAGTGGCTAGCATGTAATGAAGCTATTTCTGAAAACTGTGTTGTAATTAAATGTCACAGTCTTGCATATATTTCAGACAACTCAGCATTGAAGTCAAGTCAGGTCACCGATAGAAAGTTATTGGTCAATGATCCCATTAAGCAAGTTAAGGAATGCTCTATATTCAAAATAACTTCATCTTCTCTAAGGATAAAACCACCACATGATCCCAAAGGATGTCTCCTTGTCCTCATGAGAACTCCATTAAAAATTAATATATCAACCAATTACAATAAACTGTAAGGAGATTCACATTTATTGTGGGAAAATTTTATTATAATGAGAACATTGCTAGGAAAAATATCCCCAAATAGCAAGGTATAAGGTCAAAAAAAGTATTGAAAGAACCTTCTCTTCACCTTATTATCTCATGATAAGACCTAAGAAAATATTTGCAATGCAAGATAGCTTCTGATATACAATTTACCATGCCTGTATTTGTAAAGCCCTGTGCTAAAGGCCAGATAAGCTCTTGAAGTGTTTCCCCTGAACTGGGGGGACATAAATTCACTTTTGTGAACTCTTCTTGTAAAGATGATTTCTGGTGTAGGATAAACTGAGCACACATTTATATTCTCCCTCTCACTCCAAATCACACAAGATAATGACAACCGAAAAAAGAAGTATTTTAAAAAGTACAAAAAGTAATTTTAAAAGTATAAAAAGGGGCTTCCCTGGTGGTGCAGTGGTTGGGAATCTGCCTGCCAATGCAGGGGACAGGGGTTCGAGCCCTGGTCTGGGAAGATCCCACATGCCGCGGAGCAACTGGGCCCGTGAGTCATAACTACTGAGCCTGTGCATCTGGAGCCTGTGCTCCGCAACAAGAGAGGCCGCGATAGTGAGAGGCCCGCACACCGTGATGAAGAGTGGCCCCCGCTTGCCACAACTAGAGAAAGCCCTCACACAGAAACGAAGACTCAACACAGCCAAAAATAAATAAATAAATTTATTTTTTAAAAAAAGTATAAAAAGTAAAATCAATGAACCACAAAGTTTTGGACTTTCTGAGCTATAGGAGCATATACAATCAGATCTTTAGCAAAACAAAACTGGAAGAAACTATTAGTTATAACATATGTAGGAGGTAAGGGGTTATAACATATGCTGTGGAGGTAAGAGGTTTGAAGATCTCTAAGCCTAGTATCAGTAATTCCAAGAATTAAAGGAAAACTCTGGAACATTTAGGAAGAATCTTAATTGGAGACCTGCATTTGGAGCAGTGGGCTAGTCAATTTCTTCCTTTCTCCTTCTTTTGTGCTATGTGGGCTTCAACAACTGGTTAAAGAAGAGTACTGGGGTTGGAGAGGTCTTATAGTGATCAGGTAGCTACTGATTTCGGGGAATGGTGGGTACTCTCACACTTGGAAGACAAGCTTCCATTCCAAATGCTTCCTCTATGCACTGGAGGTAGATTACAGAAATACAAAAGGCACAGGAATGGTGATTCTCAAAATCAAAGCTAAAGACAGCCAAGAAGCGCTAATCATTTTAAGGAAGTCCACAATATAAAAGCCAAGCAATAGCAAAAAGAATGAACACCCCCTAGAAAAACAGTTAATACAGCTAACAAAAAGATTTAGAATAAGTATATAGTTAGATCTGAAAGAACATTGCATCTATGAAAATATATTCCCTAGAGCTCTTAGAATAGAAACAAAACAGAAATGAAAAATTCATTAGGTAGGCAATAATAGCAGTAACACATACTATGTAGTGCATTAATGGGTTGAAAAATTGAGCTGAGACATTCTCACATGAAGCAAAACATATGGACCAAGGAGGAAAAATGTAAGTGTAGAGTTAACAGATATGAAGAGTATATCCAGAAATTCCAAAACCCGGATTATAGAAATTACAGAATGAGAGAAAAGAGAAAATGCAGAGAAATATATCATCAAATAAATAGCAACTGAAAATTTCTCAGGCCTGAAGAAAGCATGAATCTTCAAATTAAAAGTGCTAAGCTAGACTTTAAATGAGCCAAAACCCCTGAAAAATCAGCCTGCCATGAGCACAACTTCTCATGAGCATAATTCAATACTAGAAGGTAGAGATTACTACCTTCTAAATTAAAGGGGGGAATTATTTCAAACCTATAATTCACTCAGCCAAACTGGTATTTAAAGTAAAAGATAATATAAACAAATATTCAGAAAATCAAAGCCTGAGAGTGTTTACCAAGTTAAGCAATCCCTGAAAGAATTAGTTGAGAATATACACCAATAAATAAACAACGAATCACCCCCAAAAAGGCATTATGTATTCCAAATATACAAAAGAATAGCAGCAGATTCATAGTAACGCCTACATAATTGTCAATGGGCAGTGGAAAACCAAAAGCATAATAAACTCCAGTTAAACTCAATATGAAAGGCGGTAATAGTAATGAAGAAGAAGAAAATGAAAATGAGGTAAGATTCTTGCCCTGTTGGGGGAACAGATACAGATATTTTAAATCCTAAATGTCAATAGAAAAATACAAATTTTAAAAAATTTGTTTAAATTTTAAAAGTACGTATTAGAAGAATAGGATCTTTAGCTTCTCAATCACAATGTAAGAATATGGATCTTATAGAAAATACTGATTTGAAATTATCATGCTTTCAGTCTTCCTCTTGTGCATTTGAGGTTAATGCCAAATGAAATCATTTTCTGCCAAGGATGCACTACCTTTGCTGAAATGTTTTCTAGCTATTTGTCTATTCGTATATTATGTTACCATATATGCTACGTCGTGTCACAATGCCAAGAATTTTCTGACAATTTACAACTCTCCAAAGCTAAAGGAGATTATTAGATCTGCTACACAGTACAGGCTGCCATGTGTCTTCAACTTTCTTCAAGCTAAGTTTATTCAGGGGCTCCACTGCAATGCACTTGAAAAAGCCCTAAAAAACTCCCAGGCCAGCCATTACTGGAGTATTGGGCTCTAGCAGAGTCATCTGGATTTTGCAAATGTCTGATTCATGCATTCTGGTATAAACTCTAATCTGAAAAACATTCCATGCTTGTTTAGATGACAAATGAGCCCTGATATGTAGAAATTTGTCTTCCCTTAAATCCATTTAGACAAAATAAAAAGAAATTCAGAAAAGGACGATCACAGGTAATTTTATTAGCAACCCATCATAAAATGCAGCCATTTACAAAACTAGCTTGTCTCTCCTTAGTTGGTCCAATGAAGAGTCCTGGGGAGGGTGAGGCAAGGATAGACTTGAAAGAAAAACAAGATCCCTGGGGTACCCAGAGATAGTATTCATTTAAGTACATTGTACCTGGAGTCTTTTTGACACTATGACACACTTTAAGGTAATTTGTTTAAGTTTTGAGAGATGGTTGCTCTTTTACAGATGTGTGCTTTTGAAGTTATCATCAGACAATTATTGATATTTTAGTAAATTTAACTGTTAATTAGCTGAATAGGCACAGATATCATTCATACATACAATGTGAATAGCAAAACTATTTGTTCCAATTTCTCTATAACCTGCATTATCTTTTATGAAACCCATGTGAAATAAAAAACGAAAGCTCCCCGGTAGATTTAATCTAATACATCTGTAAAATCAGTTATGACTTGGTAGACATGTGTTGAAATCTACCTAACATTCAGTTCTAGCTATTCTTCTCCTATAAGGGCTTGACATTATTTAATTAAAATGGAAGATACTGAATTTGCAAGAATGAGCAGATACTCAGCTTTGTCAAACAGCACATAGAAAACCCCTGTAGTAGATTCCTCATGTATTGAATACAGTCCTTGAAAAAGAAGAGGCAAGATAAGAAAGAGACTTATTGATATATCCAGCAAGACTCCCGGCCCCTGCATATGCCCAGACACTTACTCTACCAACAACAGCAAATGATTTCATCAGAAAACAAGAACATATAGAGTCAGTGCCTAACTGAATGGGGTGACATGGGTTCTTTGCTTAAGAACTGTAGGGGCTGGACGATCCAGCAATGTATCTCATACAGCACCAAACTTTGAGATTGCCTGCTATGTAGAGAAGGGAAGCAGAAACTCTAGATTTAATAGCACCACACAAAATGCTTGAAAGACCTTGGTACTTTGGTTTTTAGGATTTGCGTGTTGGACTGTTTTTGGTTTTGATTTTTTTATGTATATATAAAGCAGAAAAACTATTTAAGGGCTACTAATTTGTGGGAGTAATCCAATTGTACACAGTAAACATTTGCTTTTTTTTTTTTAAATTAATTAATTTATTTATTTATTTTTGGCTGTGTTGGGTCTTCATTTCTGTGCGAGGACTTTCTCCAGTTGCGGCAAGCGGGACCCACTCTTCATCGCGGTGCACGGGCCTCTCACTATCGCGGCCTCTCTTGTTGCGGAGCACAGGCTCCAGACGCGCAGGCTCAGTAGTTGTGGCTCACGGGTCTAGTTGCTCCACGGCATGTGGGATCTTCCCAGACCAGGGCTCGAACCCGTGTCCCCTGCATTGGCAGGCAGATTCTCAACCACTGCGCCTCCAGGGAAGCCCAACATTTGCTTTTTAAGAGCTGAAGGAAAGGTAATTGAGAAAAAAAAAAAATTACTTTGGAAGTCTCTACGTCATAGGACTTTTGTCTGAAACGCTGGGTCTGTCATGCATGCACAGACTCACACACACACACACACACACAACACAATGTTGCCTCGAAGGTATCTATTTGCAGCCCCAATCCATACTGCACAAATGTCAGTGTTTACTCTAAAAATAGCAAGTATTTAGATCTTACTATGTTCCAGACACTATTCTAAGTGATTTACGTATATTAATCATCACAAGAACTATATTATGATCCCCATCTTTTATGCAATCAAACTAAGGAGCAGAGGTGTTAAGTCATTCATTCAGGTTCACACAACCAGTAAGGGGAAAGCCAAGCTTTCAACTCAGAGGGTGGCCTACAGGGTCCACAATCTTCCCACTACATTCTACTATCCATCACTTGCTAAACTACTTCTCAGCATGATTGGGAAAGGACAAAATACATATTCCATAATTGTGTCCTCTGAGTAGTGGGCAAGAATGAAGACTGGGGTTTTCCCGTAATGGGAACCACTTCAGAGCCACAGTAGCAGCCATAATGGGGATTTTTACTTTGCTTCTTAGAGAAGGTGGGGACAGAGCAGCAGCTCTGCAATACTGGGACATGTCTGGACAGGATTCACATTATTTATGCTCGGTTGCATCACTAAAACAGGTTCTCAAAATAAGGTGGGTCTGTTCCAAGATCCATTTATGTTCTTATGTATTCATCTGATTTAATCTTGAAAATTGTATCTGTCTTGCTGGAAATTTAGCTAATTAACTTAAGAGATCCCCCCACGCTGCCCCCTTATCTTCTGCTCCCAACCAACTGTAACTCTGTGGTTGAGTGCGGAACATAGAAGGTTGAAAAACCTGCCTTCTCTCCCTGACTCTGCTACTGCATAACCTAGGTCAAGTCGTTTAACAGTATTGTGCCTTGGTTTCATCATCTGTAAGTTGTAAGGATTTCTTCCAGATTTAAAACTCTGATATTCTAGCTCACTGCATCCTCTGTGGATATTTCCATAAATTTCATGAACATTTGAATAAAATAAGAAAAAACTTCATGAGAAGAGGGGTCATGTCCATCTTAGTCACCAGTGCATATGCAGAACTTAGTACTTAGTTTTCAGTCTTTAAATATTTGTTGAATTTTTGGAAATGTAAGAATATTCCATATATGTAATAAGCAAAAACAAAAGTAAAAATCAAGTATCTCAGGAAAAAGCCCTACATTTGGATCAGTAAATGGGGAATGGCCAGAAGTATTTAATTCACAATTTGACGCATTCTCTAAGAAAGATCTGATGAGGTTCAGGCCATGCTATCCCAGAATATGGTACCTTGGCATGTTGGATATTTTAAGCTGAAGGAGTTTGAGAAAATGGCAGAAGCAGAAAGGTCAACTCTGACCTGCCCTGTTTGCCCTTCTTCCCTGAAACAGGTCATAAAACTCCCACGTGAAATGTACCCTCTCTGTACCAAGAGGAAGGAAGACATTCTAATCACCAGAAACAGGGAATTGGGGGGCAGAGAAATCTACACAAACAAACCTTGTTAAACTAACCCTTATCTTCCTAGTTACTTCTTCATCATTTACTACTCCTAACCCAAATTCCTGTCTTGCCAATTCTTCACAAATTTATTGTTTCTGTGTCTAAAAGATCCTGCTCTGGTCACTTCTTTGAGTCTTCATTGTCTTGTAAAGACTCCCATATACAGGTAAAAATTCAATAAAATGTGTATGCTTTCTCCTCTTAATCTGTCTTTATCAGTTTAATTTTCCCAGACCCAGTCAGGGACACTAAGAGGGGCAAGGAAAACTTTTTCCTCCCCTACAGGTCTAATAAGAGTGCTTCTTCTCAGAGATTTAACTTTTAAAAGCTTGCAAATACCTTTGCTTTCCTTGCAGTGTTTACTGAATTCATTATAGCCTGGGCGTTGCCAATAAATACATCTCATACACGAAGGAAAAGTGCTACATACATCACTGTCTTTACTCTTATAGTCCAAGCTCACAAAATACAATGGAAAACTAAAATGCTATGTAGACTTACACACTGTTATTTCAACAATCACCCTTGTCCCACGAGTACCTACACTCCGTAGCACCTCACCTAGTTTGATTTGCCAACGTTAAACTTGGGCACACACATCACACACATACGCTTAATGTAATTATTATCTTGGGAACCCCCAGATGACCAATGATGGAATGCTATGAAATCTTCTACGCTGTTCTGCAAAGTTTCTAGATCAAACCTAAGCAACTATTACTGATTTTTAGCAGATATTTTGAACCTGAAATTATTAACTCGAATTCTCCCTCTTTTATCCATATTTTGCCCCCAAAAATGTTATTATCACTAAAAGTTTCATTTAGGTTCGGTCAAATTAGTTTTAGAAAAACAACAAGAGAGAACTGTATTGTTAGTTTTACACTGTTCTGATCATTTATGAATTGCTCCTAGATAAATGAAGTCTTATGGCTGTCAAATTCTCCCACCTACCCTTGTGCTGATGGGATTAAAAGGGAATAATGGTATAACTTCTTAAAAATAAATAAACACTTGTTTGACTTGCCTGCTGTGTTTCCATTCCATGTCAGATGAAATATTTTTCAGTAACCGAATGTTAAATTTCCATGCAATTGACTTAGATTAGAAATGAGAATTTTATATTTAGTGATATTTATTTTTGCTGTTAATGTGTATTTATTATCCTAGAGTTGATAGGGCTTAACAACTTTCACTCAAATCCGTTAGAAAATCTTGTCTCCACCTGAAAATATACTCAGAAGAAGAAGAAAACATCTCCGACTTGCACTTCTGTTGCTACCATCCTAATACAAGCAAGAATAATTTTTCTACTGGATTACCATAAGGGTCTCCTAACCTGTCTCCCTGTTTCCATCCTTGCTTTCCCCTACATCTACTTTTAACAGAGCAGATCAGGTAATCTTGTTAAATGAAGGTCAGGCCACATTATAATTCTGCACAAAATCTTCAAATGGCTACTCATTCCACCCAGAAAAAAGGTGAAGTCCTTACAATGACCACAAGATTCTGCAAGATCCACCACTCTCTCCCATCGCTCACTTCACTCAGCTACACGTGGTGCCCTTGTGGTTCTTGGGGTGGACCGGGCTTGCTCCTGCCTTAGAATCATTGCCCTGGTCAGAGCCAGTGTCTGAACTGCTCTTCCCCGAGATAACCACAAGACTAATCTCTCCCTCCTTCAAGTCGCTGCTCAAATGTCACTTTCTCAAACTCCTACTATCCTGTTTACAACTGCATCTGACCCCTAAATCTGGACTTCTGTTACTGAACCAAACTTGGGTCCACTTGCCTGCGGGCAATAAAGCCAATCTATTGACACTGCCTTGTGGTGAAGGAAAGTGCAACGATTATTGTAAAGCACCATAAAAGTAGTGAGTGCGGATAAAAGCCAAACTCCCAGATGGGTTTCAGGAAAGCACTTTCAAAGGCCAGGTGAGAGAGGGGAGTCTCAGGATATGTGATCAGCTTGTGCACAGTTCTCTGCTTGGTTGATGGTGAGGTAACAGGGTGATGTCACAGGGGTTAACATTAGTAATCCTCAGGCTCCAGTAGGCCTGGGGGCTATGTGTTCATGGTCATCAAGTAGTTATGTCTTCCATCTGTGAAACAACTCAGGAAATGTGCATCAGATACTGTTATCTAGATACATCAGAGAGGAGCTAAAGCAGAGAATATGGGGGGTGGGAGGGGGAGGTGGTCTGTCCCGGGAAGGCCCATAGGGTCCTGCTCCGTTACACTTCCAAGTCCACATATACTGTGCTTTCTTTTCACCATAACACTTAGCATTTTCTAATATTGTATATAATTTTCTTATTTATTATGGGTATTGCTAATTTTCTGTCACTTTTCCCCTACTGCAATGTAAACTCTTGTGAGGATGAGAACTTTTTATGCTTTGTGTATTAATATATTTCATGTACTGTGTTTGGGATATTATAGGTACTTCATAAATATTTGTTGAATGAATAAATGAATTTGAAATTCTAATCATTAATTAAAATTTTCTTACAAGAAAAACCCCAGGGGTAAGTTGATGTCATTCGTTTTGTCATTTAACAAGATCAGGGCCCTAATTCTCTGAGATTTCCTTGATCTTTCCCTTGTCTTGGTTGCCTTGTAGTTGCAGAATAGTTGCTGCAGTCGTAGTTACTGCTGCTCTTCCAGGCATCTTATCTGTGGTCAAGGCAGAAAGAAAGACAAAGGAAAAAGGACAGCTCTCCCCAAGAGAATAAAAGCTTTCTTTCCTGTAATCTCACCTATAGACTTCCACTGGCTTAAATCTCGCTGGCCAGAACTGGGTCATAGGGGCTTCCCTGGTGGGGCAATGGTTGAGAATCTGTCTGCCAATGCAGGGGACACGGGTTCGAGCCCTGGTCTGGGAAGATCCCACATGCCGCAGCGCAACTGGACCCGTGAGCCACAATTACTGAGCCTGCGCGTCTGGAGCCTGTGCTCCGCAACAAGAGAGGCCGCGATAGTGAGAGGCCCGCGCACCGCGATGAAGAGTGGCCCCCGCTTGCCGCAACTAGAGGAAGCCCTCGCACAGAAACGAAGACGCAACACAGCCAAATATAAATAAATAAATAAATAATAAAGGAATTCCTTTAAAAAAAAAAAGAACTGGGTCATAGGGTCAGGTTCAGCTGTAGGGAACCTGAGAAAGGGTTACAGGATTTCCATAACTGATTTAGACCAATCATGAATCACCAGCTTTAGATGAGAACATAGCTAGTGGATCCAGTAAGTTGTGCCCAGGGGGAAAGGATATTGGGGAGGTAATGAAGACGCTGCCACAGTCCTGCTCTCATGAAACTTGCAGTTGACTTTCTGAGCCTAGCTAACACAGAGAGAAAATAAACTATGTAAAAGAAGACACAAAGTGTTTATTTCACTGAAGTTCAGAGAAAAGAAACAATTTACATGAGTTGGTGAATTAATAAAGGTAACATAGAAGAGAGTTCTTGAGTTTGGATAGGAGAAAACAAATCAGGAAGACATGGGTTGAGAGTGGAGATGGGTTTGGGGAGTGAAAGGCAGAATATCAACTCTAGCATAAATATAACCTATCAGTTATACAGTAAAGTAAAATTATGGCAAAGTTTTACACCAGCCCTTAAGGAAACTTATACAGAAGAAAAGATACAGAGTAAACAAACCATATGTCACTTAATATCTCCTGAGAGGATTTGGTGCTGTTAGGGACACAGCTGAACACTAGTGATCTAATCCAATGTTTTCATTATAATCATGAAGAAACTGAGGCCCAGAGATGTTAATTGATTTTTCTAAGATCACATGGTAGCTTTAATGGCCAAGACAGGACCGGTACTGAGATCTTTCTATTCCATCACTACATTTCCCAAATTTCATTGTAGCATGAATAGCCTCCCTTGAAAAAATATCACCAAACAGCAATTTGTTATCACCAAATAACAGGATCCTTATTATTCTCATCCTGGCCTTCCTGTGTCCAACCGTAGCTGTGTTGCTAGTAAGTAACAAAAATTTGTTCAAAATTTGTTTCCAGTAAAGGAGAGTGCTGCAGAGACAGGTATCAACAAAATCAGGAGGAAAATTGGATAAGAAAAGGTCAGTGTTTACACAACTGAGGATAGCTTTGACTGTGGACTGGACAGCTGTTAAATCCAGAGCTTTGTATCCCAGAAAAATACTCAATTATCAAAAAGGCATTCATTCATTCACCAGCTGCACATTAAGATTTTCTAATATTTAAAAGTCATAGAGGTCACCACGCTTAAAGAGATATTATTGAACGTTACTGTTCCTTCATAGAAATTGATTCTTTTACTATTTATTCAACTGTTCATTCAGCTGAACTCACTGAGGAGAACTGCACTGCAAATATTGAAACGGGGTCCCGTTGGAGGCTGAGTGAATCAGCATAAGTAGGCAGGGAGCTCTGCAGCCACAAGGCTGAAAACAAACACCCTGAATAAAGAGCCCGATTTCACATCCAGGACACCAGCCTCAAGCAGTTTCATTATCAACAAGTCTTTCCAAGTTCATTGTTTGTGCTCAAGACATATAAACGTCCCGTTTTAAACTTCACAACAATAACAAAATGTACTAAGAAACTAGTGAAGGGAGAGGGAAGAAAACTTCTAGGCTGAAGCACTAGGAAATGAAGTCACCACCCAGTTTTCCTTCCTGACCTCGGGCAAATGATTGACTTTGGAACTGACAATGGCCGGCTTAGAGCTATTCAGAGTGTCAAGTGCCTCCTGGTTTCATGTCACTGAACATGTAACAAAGAACAGGAAAAGAGAGACTGGGGTAATGGGGGAAAGGTACATATCAAATTACATCTTGAAATCTCAATCTTTCCCAAACAAATGTAAACGCTTAGGTACATCTGAATCGTTCATTCTGAAAACCCAACAGAGCCTTTCCTGAGCAAGTAGGACAGATTAAAGCAACAATAACTCCGGCTTTGCTCAACTGATTTTTCTAGATTGAGCTAACAAAACTGGTCTTGCAGAAACCTGCCCTTGCTTCCTTTCACCTACAGAATTAAAATGTCCCTCTTGGTTATAATGCTGCAGAACCACAACAGAATAGCCTGAGAAATCCTGGTAGGGAAGAGGCATCGCGAGCTGAAAGGTCTGAGTTAGGACTACATGTTGGCTGGCTTTGTTTATAGCATTATGATAATTTTCACAATGAGCTAATCACCTGCCAAAGGGCATCATCACTGTGTCTGTGCCACATCATCACGTTGTTACCAATCCACTCAGTCATCACGTAATTACAGAACTAAAGGTCTCAGGTTTCCTTCAGTTGTATTCACTTATCTATTCACTGGTTTGATTGCTTACTCACTCTTCTTCCGCCAGTTAGCTACCCAACCAACTTTTATGAGTGGGACAGGCAGGCATGATCTAACTGATGGAGATGTGAAAGGCAAGACACATTGCACAACCACATAGTACCTGCCCTTCCAGGTATGGAAATGGAGATGTTGGGGCAGAATGGACTGACTGAAGCTTTGCCTGGGAGAGTTGAGAAGCCTCCACTGGATCACTGTCTTTGAGAAGTGATGGAGGGGAAGATAAGAACTGACCAGGAAGAAAGGGCGTTCCAAGCAGAAGGAACGATAGGTATAAAGGCAAATAAACATGGATAGTCTTGGTATGCTTGGGGAAGGGTGGAAAAGTTCAATATGCTTGGAAAGAAAGCATAGGTAGGGATGAAAGGGAAGGGATAAAGAGCCACCAGGGAGTTGGAGGAAATGAGACTAGAAAAACAGGTCACTGTCCAAACTGCTTTTCCACTTACTGGTTTCTCAGCCCACTGTGATATGGCCTCAACCCCACCACTCCTCTGAAAGTACAGTTGTCAAGGTCACCAATGCCCTTCTTATGACTGAATACTTAGGTCATTCTCAGGCCTCATTTTGCTCACCATTTTTGCCAGTAGTGTACCAAAGGCTGGAGAGTAAGAGTGGTCAACTCTGAGTACAGGCAATAAGGGGGTGCCTTGTCTATAAAGAATTTAAAAACAATAATAAAAACTGATAAGTTTGGTCATTTTATATTACCACAAGGTACCAGCAATTGATCAACAAAATACTCCTCCCCCTACTTTATAGCACAGGGAACTATATTCAATATCTTGTAATATTCTAATGGAAAAGAATAGATATTTATATATACATATAACTAAATCACTTTGCTGTACACCAGAAACTAATACAACATTGTGAATCAGCTATGCTTCAATTAAAATTTTAAAAAAATTTTTTAAATAAATAAATTAATTTTTTAGAAAAGGATTAAAAAATACTCCTCCCCAAAACTCTTTTATTGATCTAAGTTCTAGGCAATTGCTATTACTTTTGCATTTTAATAATATATATTATTATTATATATGTATATTATAGTATGCTATATTATATGTATATACACATGCACAATTCAAATAAGCACCTTTTTATTACTTATCCTTTAACAAATATCATACTCTATCTGAAAGTTAATTTTAAGAGTCCACAGTTAAACAGTTCACCCCAGACACAGGCAGACTCATTTCAAGAGTAAATCCAGGGACTTCCCTGGTGGCGCAGTGGTTGAGAATCTGCCTGCCAATGCAGGGGACACGGGTTCGAGCTCTGGTCCAGGATGATCCCACATGCCGCAGAGCAGCTAAGCCCAAGTGCCACAACTACTGAGCCTGCGCTCTAGAGCCCGCGAGCCACAACTACTGAGCTCACGTGCCACAACTACTGAAGCCCGTGTGATTAGAGTCTGTGATCCGCAACAAGAGAAGCCACCACAATAAGCCCACGTACTGCAATGAAGAGTAGCCCCTGCTCGCCGCAGCTAGAGAAAGCCAGCGTGCAGCAACGAAGACCCAACGCAGCCAAAAATAAGATAAAAACATTAAAAAAAAAAAAAGAGTAAATCCATAATGATTCAGAATCATTCAGGCTTGCTTTGGTCATTGTGTCTCCAACCCTACAGTACATGTATTCCTATGTTTAATCAGTAGATTCAAAACATACCAAGTCAACAGAGAGACTGTAAAGACAAAGAAATAGAAAGTGAGTTCATTCTGTCATTTTTACGTTAACACATGTTAGGAGTTTTTATTTGTATTTAAAATCGAAAACAGCAAAACAGAGTATGAACTTTGAGGTATTTTTTATTTGCTTGGCAAGTACAAACTTTAATTCATACATGAACTAGATTACTGAGTTTGAATAATATCTTTAAAACTGAAATTCATTTTTTAAATGGCGCTCATTTTAAAATTAAAGACCAAATCAGGAAGATGTTTATTGATTCTTACATGATGATGACTGAAATTTCACCATATGGAGGAGGGACTCTGCCCTGAGTATTAAATGCACTCGTTACTGATCAAGGCAACGTTCACCACACTATCTTTCGTTAAATACTCTTTTCTTTTGGTTTCCATGATACACAGTGTCCCAGTTTTTTCTCACCTAGTAGTCTCCTTTGCAGGATTTTCTTCTTCTCATCCCTTAAAGCACCATATTCTCAGGGTTCTGCCCCAGGAGGTCATCTCTTCTTAAACATACAAAGTGCCTTGGGCAATCTCTTCAGCTTCAAAGCCTTCAGTTATCAACTGCATGCTAACAACCACCCTCAAACCTATACCTTTGACCTAAATCTCTCCTGAAATAACTTGTTTATCCAAACTCTATGCTTAATATCTTCCCTTGAACAGAGCTTAGACATCTCCAATTCATTTGTCTGAAACTGAGCTTCATTAACTTCACCAGCAATTTGGTGAAGTCCGGAAAACCTTAATTTATCCTTCTCCTTTTTCACCCATGCCTACTCAATTACCAAGGCTGACAAATCTCTCTCCTAAATACCTCTTGTATCATCCACTTGTCTGCTTCCTCACCATCCCTACCATTCCCTGCGCCACCGTCACCTCTTGCCACGATAGCGCCAACAGCTGTCTTGTGCATTGTAGACCAAGAGCTCTCCCTAAAGGGAAAATCGGATCACATCACTAAACTGCTTAACATCATCTAACAAATTTCGTGTCTTTACTTTCAAGATCCATATAAAGAGGTCTCTTTCTACCTTCAGAACCTCAGCTCTCTGCCATTCTGATTTGATTTCAGTTATTTTAATGCTTTAAGTTCTCTCCTACCTCCAAACCACTGCTTATGCTATTTCCATCCTCTAAATTTCAAAGAAAATATCGTTTCCTCTATAAAGCCTGACTACTATTCAAGTTTGGGTTAGATGCTTTCCTACTGCACCCTATCACAGCACCAAGTCTGTCTCTCCTAGTTTTTAAACTACTTAGACTTCAATTTTTTTAAGAGCAGACACAGATCTGTCTTATTCCTCACTGTATTTCTAGGACCTTACACAGTGCTGTTATAGAGTGGGCACTAATAAATATTTTGTTAAATGAATGAATATATGCATGAGTCGCTTTTCCCCTCACAAGAATTTCTCTACACCATGGATCATGGCTGCTTTGTCTAAGGCTTACAGCATCAACTGCTCTATTTTGACTTATTTAAAATCCACCACGTGGGGATGGAATGCAGAACCTTCAACCAACATTAGAATTGCCCTTTCAATTTTAAATCTACTTATCAACAGAGATGGTCATTTTCAGTCTCTCTTGGTTCTGAGCTTCAGGGGAGAGTGTGTAGAGGGGATCTTTTCTGATTCCAGATGAAGAGATATACACAGAAACTACCAAAGTCAAGGCACTTCTTAAAGAAAAGGATGAAGCTTTCATCACTGGAGAGACCCAGCTAAAGTCTAATGCCAAGGAAGAGAAGAAGAGGCCGAGTGAGATTTTCTAGCCAGCACGACCTTCCCTCCCTTCGTGTTTGTCTCAACAGCAGCAGCTGCCTATTGGTCCGGCGTTTACATGAAGATGAGAGGCAACTGGATGGATTCTCTGTCTCCATCCTGCCCCAGGCGGAGCTGAGAGCAGCAGGTAATAGGCACCTGGATGGGGCTCCCCACGGGCCGTCAGGGCTTCTAATCAGCTTCTCTCAGCCGGCAGATTTTGAACAGTGGGTATGTTCCAAATGTGTCAGGGCCTATTTTTCAAACATCACTGCAGATTCATTTGTTATGTCTTGCCTTTTTTTAGACCTTGACAACAAAGGGACATTTTTAACCAAGGAAGGGAAAGAGAGAAGCTAGTGTACACTGATGTCTTATGACATGCTAGGATCCACAGTGAGATTAACCTATTTCTTTGAGATCTTTGGGGCCCTATTATCTATGACTCCTTGTTATTTTCCATTCCAGGACTGCAATTATATCTCCAAAGGGGGAAGATTCAAACTATGCTTTCATGTTTATGTGCTCTGAATTCTGACATATTTCAAAGTGTTTACCTTAAGGTGGACTTTGAGGAAATACAGGGATCTCTACTCTGCTCCAGGTGTTTATGTGTGTGTGTGTGTGTGTGTGTGTGTGTGTGTGTGTCCAACTTAGAATATAAATAACACAAGCATGAGAATCTTTGCTTTATTACTCTCTAAAGGACAGTGAGTGCTTAATACTTGAATTTTCACACACACGTAAATAAAACTCCCAACGCTCTCTAATGTATTTTGTGCATGTTTACTGGAGCCTGCACCTACCCTAGGAAGACATTCGAGGAAGAGAATTTGGAGCATTAAAATGAACTCCTTTGTATTTCCTTTATTTCCTATGCAGCAACAGAATGATGTATAATTTTCCCAGAGCGGCTGTAACAAATCACCACAAACTTGGTGGCTTAAGGCAACAGTGATTTATTCTCTCACTGTTCTGGAGACCAGAAGTCCAAAATCGGTTTCACCGGGCCAAAATTAAGGTGTTAGCGGGGCCACAGTCCTTTCAGAGACTCTAGAGGAGACTCTTCCTTGCTCCTTCCGGCTCCTGGCGGCTCCTGGCGTGCCTTGGCTTGTGGCTGCGTCACTACTGCCTCCGTGGCCACATTGCCTTCTCTTCTTCTGTGTCCAATGTCCCCTTAGCCTCTCACTTGTAAGAACTCTTGTGATTGCATTTCACACCTGTCTGGATAATCTGAGATAATCTTTCCTTAAAAGCCTAAACTTAACCATATCTGCAAATCCCATTTTACCGTGTAAAGGAACATTCATAGGTTCCAGGGATTAGAATATGGCTATCCATATGGGGGTCATATTCAGCCTACCACAGGTGGTGCAGGCATCACCTTACTAAAAATGAATTTCTTCTGGGGTACAAGCCATTCAGGGGAAATCAAAGGTGAGAGGCACAAGCTGTGTGACAGCAAGAACCATTCTCAAAAAAAAAAAAAAAAAAATTTATTCTGACTCTGATTCAGAAGTCAATGAGGAAATGGGTTGTTGACTTTGGAAAAGGATTGTGTGCCAAAATTTTGTGAGGCAGTTCTGTAAAGTTCAGATCTTAGAACACTTTTCTACAGAAATAATGAAGCTTAAGACAGTTTTGATTCTAGTGAGCCACAAAGAGCTAACTCAATGTAACCGAGGTACATCGAAGTTGTACCTTTTGTCTTCTTAAAACCTACTCTATGGAAATCATAAGAAAAGCAAAACTCAAAATGTATGTGCAAAGATGTTTTTGGCAACACTATGTATCATAGCATAAAAAAAGGTTTGGAGAGAGAACCTTAAATAAGCAACAATATAGAAAGGTTTTAATAAATTATAGAATATACACATAATGGAATGTCATTTAGCCATATTAAGTTGACGTAAAAATTGTTAGACATGAGAAAATGTGCATACGAAATTTAAGTGAACTGTCATGACAACCTGTGTTTTGCTGTGAATCTATAATTTGGGCAGGGCTCGTTGGGGACAGCTTCTCTCTCTACTCCACTTGGCATCGGCTGTAGCAGCTCAGAGGCTGCAATCATCTGAGGGTTCACTTACTCATACGTCCAGCCATTGACGCTGTTGGTCAGAACACCTACACATAGGCTCTCCGTGTGACCTAGGCTTCCCCTCCTGGTTTCCAAGGGCCAGTGTCCTAAAAATGAGAGCCAGGCAGAAGCTGTATCACCTTTTATGACCTAGCCCTAGAAGCCATGCAACATCCCTTTCACCACATTCTATTGATAGAGGCAGTTGCAAGCCCCAGCCAGTTACATGTGGAGGGAAAATAAGACTCTACGTGTTGATGGAGAGGCCAGGTTCTGGCACCAGAAAATATCTGGTGGCCACTTCTGGAAAATACAGTCTGCCACACAAGGACAGAGCATAATCCTGACAATGTTAAACACAAATACATAATTACTGGCAGATTGCAAGAAGGTAGTAATAGCATTTCATATTAATAGAGATAACTAATAGTATTTATGTCTTGGGGATAGAATTATAGGTGATTTTTGTGTTCTTCTTTGTGTACTTTTCTGAATTCCTCATAAATTTTATGAGTAAATATAATTGTTATGACTGAAAATATCGACATCCTTTTTAGAAAAGAGAATATGTGAATAGCACTTTACACAATATTTTCATGTGTAATACATCACGTGATCCTAGCAATAGTCCAGTGGGCAAGAGGTACTGAACAAATTTTCAGGCCCCAAATCTGAGACTAAGACAAATTCATGCTAGTTTTGGGGGGAGCTGAACTTCAAATTCTAGTCTTTTGATTCCAAAGTCTTGTTTTCCACTGTACATAGTTTCCATGGTTTCTCCCTTAAAATGGGTTGGAAATTGCAGTTAATATACTTACAATCTAGGGGAGAATCTCTTCTGCTATTTTCTTGCCCTTCATTGCCACAGTGACAGAAGGATGATTCCTCCTCCCTCTTGATACCATCTCTTTTGCTCTAGAGGTAAGTGTTGGGAAGAGGTAAGATAAACCCTTGAGAAGCTTCTGAAAACGTGCAGGGAAAAAAGAATGGGGAATGCAGGAGTTTGGGATGGGGACTTGGGAGACTTCTCGTGCAGTGGGAAACATCAAGCAGGAGTACAGGGATGACTTTGGGTCCTGTTGCCTAGAGGCTCAAAGAGAGCAGGTAGGGACTGGCCATGTCTTGATCTTTCCCACGGTGATGCTGAGACAAGATGCTTGAGAAAAAATGAAGCAGGGCTGACTTTCCCAAGGACATTAGTTTCCATAAGAAAGAGGAGAAGTTTCTGGGGATGGAGTAGTAAAGGAGTGAGTACTTAGTTCTAAGAGCTGATCATAAATAACTACAGGATTTTCATAAAGTGGGTGCTGGTAACCCAAATTCCCAGCAAATCTGGGAAAAGAAGGGTGTCTAGTTAGCTAAAGGATTCAAGAGCAATTAAATGGATTTGAAATGACCTCAACCAAAATTGTCTTCTCAGTTGAAATTTGTTTCAAG